>NC_022020.1:20050604-20079803 GCF_000317375.1 Microtus ochrogaster | reverse complement strand
GTGTCTTTTGGCCATGTGAAGTTCTTCTGTTGAGAATTCTCTGTTCAGCTCAGTGCCCCATTTTATAATTGGGTTGATTAGCCTTTTACGGTCTAGTTTCTTGAGTTCTTTATATATTTATGATTTTCTTTGTTCTGTGAAAGTATAAAACCTCATTAAGCTACTTCCCTGTTGGAACATGGAATTTTGGGTAACCTAAATCTGTGTTCCTGGGCCATGATCACTCAAAATTACTCCAGAATAAACTAACTCTTTTTTAAAATTGATTTTATTGAGCTATACATTTTTCTCTGCTCCCCCCTTCCTCTCCCCTTCTTTATCCCTCTTCTATGGACCCTATGCTCCCAATTTACTCAGGAGATCTTGTTCTTTTCTACTTCCCATGTAGATTAGATCTATGTATGTCTCTCTTAGGGTCCTCATTGTTGTCTGGTTCTCCGGGACTGTGATTTGGAGGCTGGTTTTCTTAGATTTATGTTTAAAAAACCACTTATGAGTGAGTACATATGATATTTACAACAAATTAGGTACTTCAAAAAATTCAAAAACACTTAAAATACAGAATAAAAGCTTGGTATGTTGTTGGTCTCGCTCATAGTATGCCCCAAAGCTGTAACTATAGAATATCAAATGGTTGAAAAAATTCCATGGTGGTTTTCTATGCTCCCAGAATATTTTCTCTAAAATATAATAAATATATAACCAACATACCATCTCCCACTTCAGAATGTGATATTTCCCATAAAACATGAATAATGAAGTCTGGAATTCTATTAACTCATAGACTCACTTTGGGTAAATATTGACAAAGTCCTGAGGCTCCTTTATCCAGTAGAAGAGCTGGAGAGCATTTTCTCAGCTTGTAATTCTGCCCCAGACATCGCTCACTACCCCCATCCTTAACTCTCAAAGAAGATAACTCTATAAAATATTTACACTGTTTTAGAAGTAGTTGGATAACATGGGCAGGTAAATCAAAAGTCATATATGGCAGTGAATGCTTTAAAATAAGGTGGAATTTTAAAATATGATATACCAGTAAGTTATTATAATAATGATACTCTGGGATGCATTGTGCCTCATTGCAGAACACTGATATTCTTTTCTTATTCACATTAGGCTACATTATTTTCTCTGTAAATGGCTTTAGTATTTTTCTTCTATTAAAGATTGAAGAAGTATCCATATTCTAGGCTTTATCTTTCAGGGGCAGGTATTTTCAATTTATTTCTCATAGAATTAACATGCCAACCTAGAGTTACATCATCTTGGTTAGCTGAATTTCCTGATGTAGATGATAGTTCCAAGATAGAACTAGCATGGATTCTCTCCTATCCCGTGGGTTTCTGCTTGGCTGGATTGTTTTCTTAGCTGTACAGTTTTTTTTAATGAAGTCCCAGTTAGTTAGTTGTTAGTTGGTGACCTTAATTCCTGGGCAAATAGAGTTCTGTTCAGAAAGTCCTTTCCCACCCGTATTGTGTAGGGTGTTGCCCATGTTTTCTTCTAGCAGTTTTAGTGCTTCAGGTTCTAAATTGAAATATTTGATCCATATAGATATAATATTTGTGCAGGATAAAATTTGACTTGTAAAATTCGAATTCTGATTAACCTTGCCTGTGACATTGTTGCCGTGTGACATTGTTGTTCATCATCCTCCAGTGTCTTCTTCAGACAACACCTACTGCTTGAACATACTAAACAAGTCAAGAATATACTAAACAAATGTTTTCTTTGTGGTACATTCTAATATAAAAACATAAGACATTAGTTTCCTGTTTTTATAGCTGAGTAAAGGAAAATATCCCCTCTCTTAAGACTAATAAAAGCTGCAAATAGAAATAAACCAAGGTCTAGGTTAAGAGAATATTTTATTTGAAAAAAGCTGTTACAATGAGAAGAGAATTCCTAATTCAAGACTCGCAAGTGTGTCAAAATCACCCAGAGAAAGCCTTTTCCTTACAGAGAAGGGCAAGTAGAGCTGAATGCATCATCGACAGCAAGTTGGATAAGTGAGTGGAAGCAAGTGGGGTGAACAGGGTGGATGATGAGAAATATTTTTTTTTTTTAGCACTGATCATAGTGTTCCTGAAAATGAGGACTTAACGAGGCAAGCTTTTCATATATTTATTTTATTATTTGCTCAGATTTGAGACAAATCAATGTAGGACAGTAGCAGGTAGTGGCGCCCCAAGTTCAACTGTTTTTGCAGACGAGTCAGCATATGAAGAAACTGGTTGGTAAGAAGGAAGGCTGGAATGTCTCGGGCTGAGGCCAGTTAGTTTGCTACTGCTCCAGGTCCAGAGGTACAGCATAGTGAAAATGAAACATAATTCAAAACGGTGCTAGAATGCACATCTCAGAGGTGCCAGTGAGATGTGAAACATATGAAGTTGTGTGCAGAAAACTACATGGAACAGACAGTGTGCACCAGGTAACCCATGGCATGTAAATCCACCCCCCCCAACTTTCGACATTGGGGCTGATTGAGTTGCTAAACTTTCACTTTTGACTGGACACACTGCCTCTCTTGGAAGTCTAGCTTTCCAATAAGGTGTCCTTGCTTCTGCTGCTGCCCAGAGCTTTGTTTCAGGACACAGGGTTCTAGATTCCTCCATAGGTGCCCATAAAACCCACTATCCACCTATATAAAAAAGTTCAGAGACCTGCAGGGAGCTGAGATTTCTGACTAAGGTTTGGCTAAACTTAGTCACTAGGTAATAGGGATAACCATGAGCATTGGCTAATAGCATGCTACAATGCTATTTTTAAATCTAAATTAGGTCATGTCTAAAAACATGTTTAAGTAGGTGTCTATCAAGTACAGGAGACTATGTTATGAAAACTGAGAAATTCTGAGATAGCCTTACCAATATGGCACTGGTTCACAGTTGTAACTGGCCACAGAGAACATTGCATTCTACAACACTTTGGCTATCCTTGTCTCTTGCTTCTGGGGAGGCTTTAGCGAGTGAGGGTAACATAATAAGGCAATAGAAGGAAAGTTTAACAAAGTTGCTAACCTACAAAACTAAGTAACCCAGAACAGTCTGTTTTCATTTGGTTCTTTCATACTTTTAAAGTAAGTTATGGAAATAAAATATTACAGTGTATGCATGTGTGTGTGGGAATGCATATGTGTACATGTGTGTCTTAACATATCACTGACAAGAGCAAATAGTCAAGAAGTAGGGCAGGTATTCTGTGCATGTCTTGAGCATCATTTGTTCAGATCATAAGTTGAGAAACTACTAAGTAGAACTGATCATTCAGCTCATGTGTAACTAAAGAAAGTGTCTGCTAATGAGGTAAGAAGACAGATATCTTTTTTCTTAAAAGACTGTGAAACGATACAAGTGTGAAATGAAGTGAGACCTATCCATTTTTACCACCACTGTCTATAGAATAAAAGGATTGAGTCTATTTAGTATTGTTTTCCTATCAAGTGTAGCAAAGGAGATGTGTTTAATTTGGAGAATGCATTGAAAAGTTAACAAGCAATATTTCATTTGTTTACAGACAACATAGTAGATATCAATTAGTATCTATGAGTAATTACCAGAGAAATGCTTACAGTATCTGTGTGATAACAACTTAGAGAGAAGAGAGAGCATGGTCAAAACAAATGAAATTACTAAAAGCTACTCAAAATTTCAATTCTCAAGAATTTATTTTTGTTTTGATAATGTGTTACATATCTGTGTTTGCTATATATTTTGAAAACTAGATGTTAGAAACAAAAAAGGCATGAGTGGTGGTTTGTCTTTGTTTTGCCAAAGTTTAAATGTATCACTAAATAAAATATTTTCTAAAATTACTCCATGTTGCTAATTGAATTTTTATTATAAAATGCTGGGCTCCCCTAAACCCAAGAAGCTAGATTCAGCCACACATCAATAATAAATTCATTATAGAGCCAGTTCAACATTGTAAAGAGATTTATTTAAGGTGGCCACATTGGGAAGAGGAACAGATAAAGATGGCTAGTGACACCCAAGTCCATCTTCAAGGTAATGTCTGCAAGTTTAGTTTTAAAAAGAGTTTAGGTTTAAAAGGTATATATAATTAAATAGTCTGGGGCCTGGTAGAAGTCTACCCATCAGTGAGCAATCATTCATCTCCGGTCTGTTTTGCAAGGTGGTTTGAGAAATTGTAAAATATTAATCCCTGAGAGTGCCATCTCTTCTTCACGGGTAATGATCCCCCTCTGGGTGTGGTCTGTCTTGTGACACACCCTGTACTTGGGCTCCAGCTCAAGTAACTTGAGAGTAAAAGTTAAGGACAATCACTTTTCCGTGCTTCAGCTAAAATAGAGATGCAGAATGAAGACAGAGATGCCAGGCTCTCATCTTGTTTGTAATTATCTGAAAGAATCAATACTTGGCCTGTTTTAACATGTTTATTTATGTGATGTGTGTCTGAAATAGATATCCTTGTGTGTATCTATTGATATGGTATTAAGCATTAATTAAAAATAACAATTAAAATATATTTGCCAACAGGGTAAGGTAATCTTTTGATTACAACATATGGCTTTGGGGTAATAATAACACCAATTTTCAAAAACCTAAGAGGATAAAATATGAAATAATAGGTTTTAGAAATATCAACACAGAGATAACATTTTGGTTAATAATAGTGTTTAGCCTCACACTAAGCTGAACTTAGCATTTTTAATAGACTATGTGATGGAGGAAGGTCATTGGTTAAATAAAGAAACTGCCTTGGCCCTGATAGGTTAAAATTTAGATAGGCGGAGTAAACAGAACAGAATGCTGGGAGGAAGAGGAAGTGAGCACAGAGGCCATGCTCCCCTCTCCCGGGCACATGTGATGAAGCTCCGACCCAGGATGGACGTAGGCTAGAATCTTCCCGGTAAGTGCACCTTGGGGTGCTACACACGTTATTAGAAATGGGCTAGTCCAGATGCGAGAGTTAGCAGAGAAGAGGCTAGATATAATGGGCCAAGCAGTGTTTAAAAGAATACAGTTTGTGTGTTGTTATTTCGGGTAAAGCTAGCCGGCAGCCTGCAGCTCCCACAACAGAAGCCATGCGGGAGCCAGGGTGGCCGGAATGCAACCCGCAGCTCTCACAACAACTATGTTAAATATTTTAAAAAGAAAAATAAACTTGTCAGCACAGATAAATAAGCTATAAATAGAGTTCATAGAAATATGCTAACGCCTAATATACAGCATTCCTTTAAGGTAACATTAAAATACAAAATATTCAAACAGAATATTGTTGTTTCAACTGAAATAGAAACAAGGTATGAATATCCATAGATGAGAGCAGTGTATTAATCTATATTTTAACAAGAAATTTGATGTGTTGCTGTAGGAAAAGATGGCTGTTACAGGACTTGCTGCAAACTAGCAAACAGGATTAATCTCTATTCATCTATCAGGAAGGCTGACAGTGCCTTTGCTGACTAATTCAGGGTCCTTTATTCAAGTATCAGATGTCTTTGTGATTCACATTATAAGGCTCAACAACTTTCCAAGGTTACTGTATTTATGAATATGAATTATCTGTCACTGCTGAGTGACAACTAAGTTTTACTACAGGTGCTGAGAAGTAGTCAAAGATCAGCTCCAGTTTGGGGAATTAAAATATAAAAAGTTCAGACTCCCACACATAAAAACCTAATCTCATTCTGTGCCAGTTAGTGTTCTGTCACTATATAAGTGATCTTAATATGTTTAGTGTGCAAGGAAAGAGGTCTTGTTTTGCTTCTTCTGTGTTTAAGGATCCATATATGGTCAACCAGTGCCTCTCCTTTGGGTCTGTGTCAAGGCAGTACATCACAAGAGATAGTTCACCTCAATCCAAAAAGTGAACTGAATGAAGAGGCCAGGGACAGACTCTCCTTCAAAGCATGCACTCAGTGACCAAGGTCTTTTCCAAAGCCTATGCTGAGTTTCCAACCTGTGAAAATAGAGACAGAACTTTTGGGAAATCTTCTTAGATATTTACAAAACAATCAGTAAGTGTCAATTATCTTTTATAACAATACTGTTGATTTGGCATGAGAAATTTAAATGCATAGCTTAACATCTACTGAAAGTTTAAAAACCGATTTATTACTGTGCATATTTTATATGTAGCTGTTGGACACCTAAGTGGCATTTTTGAGTAAAAGAAATATAATAAATATACTCACCCCTCAAAAACAGAGCATTTCTGACCTTAAATCATGAAATGAGCCCAACTTAAGAGTATGAGATAGTAATAACCAACTCAGTGATCTGAGGAAAGGATTAGATGTGATGTGGGATTCCCCTGTGTGCTGTGAATGTTTTATTACCAATGGTTAACAAAGAAGCTGCTTTAGCCTATGGCAGGGCAGAATAGAACTAGGTGGGAAACCAAACAAAGATATATCGAGTAGGCGAAGTCAAAGAGATGTCATGTAGCTGCTGAAGGAGAAAGATGCTGGAACCTGACTGGTAGGCTACAGTCTCGTGTTTATGCAAAGATTAACAGAAATGGGTTAATTTAAGATGTAAGAGCTAGCTAGGAATACACCTGAGTCATTGGCCAAACAGTGTGTAATTAATACAGTTTCTGTGTGATTATTTGAGTCTGAGTGGCAGGGAAACAAACACCCAGTCTATGTTTACACAAATGAAAGTGTTTTTGAACGCAACAGTCATTACAGACAACCAATGCATGGGCAGTATCATTTAGGTGTGAGTAATATCAAGGGATGATCCAAAAATTCATAAAAATGGGAATTCAAGGCACCGTGGGGCAGCGATTTGATAATCTCAGTGAATACACAGAAGTTAGAGAAAGCAAAGGGAACCTGGTTCTGAGATCAGGGCAAAGAGAGGGTGGAATAAAATGAATAAATCCATTCCTTTTACCTTCTTCTTAATTACTACTTTTTCTGAGGGTAGGAGTCCCTTATTTTTCAATAAACGATTTCCGGAAGGACATTACACAACATCATCACATACATATGTGTAAAATTTGTGTGTGTGCTTCATACGTCTCTTTTTAGTTTCCATGCTAGTAAATGTAAATAGATACACATACAATATGTTTAGTTATTGGTTTTTCTTCATTGAAGACAGCAGCAGATTTCAAGTGTAGATGAACTATATATTGTTAGACAACACTGACATCAGCATGCATGATGACAGAATTCCATTGTTCTCTGAAGGTAAATATAAAAATGGAATTTTCTGAGTAACACGTTTTTGAAAAACGCCTTCATGTTCCAGGCATCATCTACTGTCAAATAATTGATAAATAGTTAGAGTCACAGCCTTGCCTTGTAGTGTGTACATACATGAGTGAGATGATGAGCAAAGGAAAAATCAGGCCGTGTGGACTAAGTGGGACAAAGGAAGGGATTTCTTGAGGTGAGCTGTGAAGAGCGACTTGCAGTGAATGGATGAGCTATAATGGGGAGCAGACCAGCTCCAGTAGAGTTTGTTGGGATGAGTTCTGACTCACAGTACCTTATTTTCATCCAAAATGGATGATACAAAGGGTTGACAGTGGCCCAGGTAACCTTAGATGAGATCTCCAAGGTTGGTCAGACATAGAACAACCTAGTCTGTGGAGAAGGACCTTAACCCACTCCAGGGCTGATACAGACTCATGTCCTTACACATCGAATAAGGGCTGGCCTAGCACAATGTGTGTGTGCTCGAAGCCTATCTCCAGATGGGTCCCATGACCTGGGATGAATGTGTGACGTCAGTGCAATGAAGAAACTGTGACTCCCTGTTTCAAACAAGTGGCCCTGGATAGCCATTTATAGAGTTTTAATGGTTTGCTTGAATAGTTTTACACTCAGATTTGTTCCTCAAAGTTTCTAAAAGTGGTTACAGTAATTTCCAATTTGTTTCTTTGGTTTTTCACCTTCTGACCTCCAACTTTTCCTACTAGTAACCATTACCTATGTCATCTATAGCTCTAATGTTAGAAGTATAAGCAGTGTTGCAAGCTGCAAAGGAAGTTTTCTAACCTGGTACACCTACAGGTAGAACAGTGTGCTCAGCTGGCAGCCTTTCTGTTACAGTGTCATGCAGGGGAGAGACAGTTTTGTCTCTAGAGGTTAATATGCACATCTGGTAGGGTCTGAGTCCTCACACTCAACTCACCAGCCGAGGCTGGGTCAATTCATTCTACATTTAGTATTACTCTTTCTCCTCTGTGAATACAACAGGATTTTTCCTTATATCTATAAACGACATAACTTAAAAACTTACTCTTAATAGTTGCACTGTTTATCCCTTGTTCTCAAGTTCTTCTCCTCTCAACATCTTAGGGTGTTTGCTGCAGGACAATGGTTTTACCCTGTAAAGATTTATTTATTGTACTTGTTTAATAAAATGCTGGTTGGCCTATTATCTCAGGCGTCTTATTAACTCTTATCACTTATTTTAGCTCATAATTTTTGTCTGTGTTAGTCATATGGCTTTGAACCATTTTTGGCAAGGCAGTCAAATCTTACTTTTTCCCTTTTGTCTAAATAAAATGAAAGGATTTACTTTTGATATAGTAAAACTATATACAACAAAAAACAGATTTCAAGTAAGAATTATATTTACAATACTCAGTTCATTTGTATTTAGCAAATTTGAAAATTTGTCTCTGGCTTCCTCTGTGTCTGGGTGATGACTGCAGACTGAATCTTTTTCCCTGAATTCTCCTGTTCTTGTTGTCCTGCCTATTCTTCCTGCCTGGCTAACTGGCCAATCGGATATTCTAGGCCTGTAGGCCAAAGACGAATGCCCCAATGATGCAGAAGAACTTTAGGTAACTTTCCAGGCAGCCAGATGACTCTGTTGCTAGGTAATATTGTATCCTTCTGGGGTCTTTGAAGAAGTTAAAGACTTAATAGTGTTATAGTTTTCCTTAGCTATGATTAAAAAGTGATTAGGCATAAAACTTTAGGATCACTAAAATAAGATAGATAATGGAGTATTTTTTTTTTCAAATTTGCTGAATACAAATGAACTGAGTATTGTAAATATAATTCTTACTTGGAATCTGTTTTTTGTTGTACATAGTTTTACTATATCAAAAGTAAATCCTTTCATTTTATTTGGACAAAAGGGGGCAATGCAGAATATTAATTTAAGATGTGTTACATTCATGTATGCTGTGGAATATTTGCTTAATGATGCAAAGATGTATTATATTCTTATATGTTGCATTTGTCTAATTCTGTGAAGCTGTGTTACTTTGCCTGCCTAAAATACATGATTGGTCTAATAAAGAGTTGAACAGCCAGCAGTTAGACAGGAGAGGGACAGGCAAGATTGCCAGGCAGAGAGGATAAATAAGAGAAAAAAAGAGGAGGAAGGAGTGAGTGAAGGAGCCAGCCACCCAGCCAAACAGCCAAACAGCCACCCAGCCAAACAGCCACCCAGCCAAACAACAGCCACCCAGCCAAACAGCCACCCAGCCACCCAGCCACCCAGCCAAACAGCCACCCGGCCAAACAGCCACCCGGCCAAACAGCCACCCGGCCAAACAGCCAGATAAGGAATAAGAAAGAAAGAAAAAATATACAGATAGAAAAGGGAAAATCTCAGGGGCAAAAGATAGGTGGGATGATTTAAGATAAGAGAAGCTGCCGGGTGGTGGTGGCACACGCCTTTAATCCCAGCACTCCGGAGGCAGAGGCAGGCCGATCTCTGTGAATTCAAGGCCAGCCTGGTCTACAAGAGCTAGTTCCAGGACAGGAACCAAAAAGCTACAGAGAAAACCTGTCTCGAAAAAAAAAAAAAAAAAAAAAAAAAAAAAAAAAAAAAAAGCTGGCTAGAAGGACAATGGCACTGGGTTTTGATCCTACTGCATGTAATGACTTTGTGCAAGCCTAGTCTGTTTGGATGCTCACCTTACTAGTCCTGGATGGAGGGGGGAGGACCTTGGGCTTCCCACAGGGCAGGGAACCCCGACTGCTCTTTGGACTGGAGAGGGAGAGGAAGGGGAATGGGGGAGCGGGAGGGAAATGGGAGAAGGGGAGGAGGTGGAAATTATTTAATTAAATAATAATAAAAAAACAGTAAGGAAAAAAGCTGGCTAGAAATAATCCAAGCTAAGGTCAGGCATTCATAAATAAGAACAAGTGTGTATTTATTTGAAAAATCGGTCATGTGTCTGAAGAGTCAAAGAGTAAATTAAACCCCAAAACATACTCCTAACAAAATAACAGTCCTATTTTTAAGACAGGAAAAAAGGAACTCTTAGTATGGGTTCACACTGTGTATGCTACTGTTCTATGCTTCTTGTCTTTGGAAGAACCTACAGTCGGTCTTTCAGAAGTTGAGGATAGGGCCAAAAAAAGTATGTGGATATTATTGAGCTCTGAGACCATAGGTGAGACAAATTTCAGTATCTGTATAGCAGAATTCCTTTTCATGTTTTCCATAATATTACTATATGGAAATGAGTGAGCATGTTTTACAACATTGATTTCTCCAAGTTAATCCAACCATTACACTGTGAAGATTTCTTTCTCTTTGATGAAATCACCATCCCCATAATTTCTCCTAAATACATGTATTTATGAAGTCCTTTCTTTCCATATTAACCTCTGTCACCACTAAATTAGCAAATTCTATTTCCATTCAATGCTTGTCTCTACCCAGTCCCCCTCCTCTCCCTTGTTTGAGATCCATTATTCACAACTAAGTGGATCACTAATATTCACATCTCTTGCTATTCCCCTCTGCTGAGAATTTGCCTTCCTGATATCTTACCTCCCTTGACTGTTCTAAAGCTTTGCTAATAGTTTGCTAATCTAAATCACTGCATTGATTTTGCTCCTAATTAACAATCATAAGTCAAAAGTCTGTATCCATTAATAAGCTGATTAATTTATGAATGACTTTTAAATCTAATTTCTAATTTCCATGGAACTAATTTCCATGGAAATTCTACTACTATTTTTTTTTTTTGCTTTTTTGAGACAGGGTTTTTCTGTGGCTTTGGAGCCTGTCCTGGAACTAGCTCTGTAAACCAGGCTGGTCTCGAACTCACAGAGATCCACCTGCCTCTGCCTCCCAAGTGCTGGGATTAAAGGCGTGCGCCACCACCGCCCGGCTCTACTACTATTAAAAATAATTTGGAGCCAAGATTTTCTGCACAAATAATATTCAATTCAGTTTTATGTTGTCCTTTTATAACTGTAAGCTATTAAATCTAACTTAATTTTCTGAAACTTTGTAGTCTACCAGAACACACAGAGACACACAAAATTCGTGCAATGGAAATGTATAGAAATCTGCTTTCTTTAAAAAAGTTAAAATAGAGAAGATTTCATTTTAAAGTAAACTATTAGGTTTTATTTTTAGGAGTGCTCCTGGCAGAGTCAGGCATTGCTGTTTCTTAACCTTCTTTGGGTACAGAAGGGAAACTGGAGTAATTACAGATTCAGAGCTTTTTTATATAACAACCCATCTACTCAACACGTTGAGCTATTTGTCTGAGTGGTGGTTCCAGATCCAATCCCCTGCCTCTTTTAGTTTTATTGATGACTCTGACCCATTTAACCATTTGGGTTCCCTTCTGCCTTCGTCTAGTTGGATCCAGCTCAGGGGTCACCAATAGACGCTCAGGAAGGAGATGGTAATGACAACTGAGACCCTTGGAAGAACTTCTCAAGCAATTCAAATTATTTCAGTTCACAGTTATCTCTTTTATGTTTGCACCACTCTGATTTTATTTCCCATGTGCATGGTAGAAATACACAGTAAAATTGTGCGTGTTTGTGTGTGTGTATGTGTGTGTGTGTTTTTAGGGTTACTATTGCTATGATGAAGCACCATGACCAAAAGCACTTTGGAGGAAAAAGCACTGTTTCACTCACAGTTCATCATCAATAGCAGTGAGGGAAGGAACTCCCATAGGGCAGGAACCTAGAGGCCAAGAGCCAGTGCAGAGGCCATGGAGGGGTGCTGCTTACTGGTTTGCTCCCCATGGTTTCATCATCCTGTTTTCTTCTGGGATCTAGGACCACCAGCCCAGGGATGGCTCTATCACAATCCCTCATTTATCACTATTTGGGAAAATACCTTACAGCCAGATACTATGGAGCCGTTTTCTCACTCGAGATTCTCTTCTCTGATGACTCTAGCTTCAGTCAAGTTGACATAAAACTAGTCAGCGCAACTGACCCTTGTTGACACACAAACACATCACTTTTAATTAATTAGTATCTTTCCTTTCTCATTTATCTCCAAGATGAAACGTTAATATTAATAACACAATATAAAACACAAATAACGTTAAAAGTCCCACAGTCCTTACAATTCAAACACATTCAAATTTCAGCCTTGCCAGGGAGTGGTGGCACATGCCTTTAATCCCAGCACTCAGGAGGCAGAGACAGGCAGATCTCTGTGAGTTTGAGGCTAGCCTTGTCTACCAGAGCTAGTTCCAGGACAGCCAGGCCTATTAACAGGGATACCCTGTCTCAAAAAATAAAAAAAAAAAATTCAGTCTCTTTAAAATATCCATTTTTTTTAAAAACTCCAAAGTCTCCTTTAAAAGTTCAAAGTTTTTTAGCTATGGGGTTCTGTAAAAATAAAAATTAAGCTAAATACTTAATTCTTGATTAAGTTAATAACTTAACTAAGTTAAATTCAAGAAGGAAGAGCCAGGGAACAGTCTCAAACCAAACAAAGCAAAACCGAACTGTGTAAATAATGTATTATCCACCGGAGATAGTGCCAGGATTGCGGGGCATTGCTGTGACCCAGAACGAAAGAATGTGAATTAGGTCTCTCCAACTTATGCATTGGAGCTCTTTCTATGACTTATGCATTGGAGCTCTCTCTATGACTTATGCATTGCCTTTGTAAGTGTCATCTTCCGTCCCCTAAATGGGGACCAATGGGTCCATTCTATTGAGCAGTCTACGGATTCTGGTTTGCTGAGAGCTTCAGATTCTCTTTGGAGCTTTCCTACCAGAATGTGGTGAGGGGATGAATTTGTTTTTGATGTGGAGTAAGAGAATGAACAATACAGAACACAATAAATTCACAAGAGTTGTGTTCTGCGCATTGTGGTCAAAGTGTAGAAGTGCTACTGAGAAATTTGAGCACGTTAGTGAATAACTATCTTGACTACGCTAGTGTTCTGTGGGGATTCATTTAAAGAACAATGTTCACTTGGATGAACAAATTTTAATATATTCAATGTCAACCCAGTTAATCTATAAACACATTAGCTATTGCAGTTAGGGGCCTATAGGCTATATAGGGGCCTAGAGGGAGCTGATTATACTTTTAACAGGTAATTTTCTGCGGTGTGTCGGGGGTAGACTGCTCAACTGGTAAAGTGCTTGCCCCATAAGCATAAAAACAGTAATTAGTTTATATCCACAGTACCCAAGTCAAAAGCTTGGCACAGCAGCACACACCATTAAACCCAGGACTGTGAAAAGGGAAGCAGAGACAACTCCCTGGAAGCTCATGTGCCACTATCCTGCATCACACGGGGAAAGTTCCTGGTCAGTGAAGAGGAGGCCCTGTCTCCAAAAATGGTGAAGGCACCACAGGACCAACACTTGAGGTTGACCACTGAACTGAAGGAGCACCATGAACCTGATCATTAGTATGAAAGTTCTGCAGATCGCAAGTTTTAATTTTATCCCAAAGGCTAAGGTATTGCATCAAAACGGATTGCTGGAAATGGAGCAGGGTTAGGAGGAATGATGGGTGACATCGTGGGGCGCGTTGGATCAAGCACCATCAGTAGTCAGGACTTCCACTTCCGCTAACAAGGTAGAGAAGAAGGAACAGAGTGAACACAGACTAAGCGCTACTTGATGTGAGGCTCTGGCGCATGGCAACTGTTGATCTCACCGACACATTGCTAGCAAGCCAGAAGAGCGTTTTGGCCAATTCAAACTTGAAAGCAATTATTCTAGTTTCTAAACTTTAAATTCCTAAGAAACCTCATATTTCTGTGGTGCTTCTTTGTAGAGTGGCATGATATTTAACTCTGAATATAAAGGCATTTTATTTAGGGGCTAAGCTTAAAGTGCCAGGAAAAATAATCTGGAGGAAAAATGAGTGCATTAAAGAACACACCTAAATTTGTGGTTCATCTTTGATAGAGGAAAATATAGCTTTTGAAAAATTTGCCTAAATTCTCATTGTTTCTTTCGATTTTAAAGGTAGGTTCTTCAGTCTGTCATACACACATGTATTTGTGCATATATGTGTGTGTGTTTGTATATAATGATTAGACACATGTACATATGATTTTGCTCTTTGTATAGATACAGTGAATTTTTCTACCAAGTCTTTTTCTGCTTAGAACCAAACAATTTGTTTCTTGACCCATCAAAAATGAACTAATTTATTATCTAATGTGTACTAATCAAGCATATAGTTTATATTAAAAATCAAGAGTAACAATTAGAAAGCATCTCATAAAGTTAGGAGAGAATATTTTCATTATCAGGAAATATAAGACACATGTCAGATTGACGCTTCCAGCTCCTCTGCTCTCTCCTAGATTAGCTTCTGATTTGAGAAAACCCATTTTTACTAGAAGTGTCATAGAAAAGGTTCTGTGCTCCACAGTGTGACATGCAGATTCAGTACTGTCTTTTTTTTTTTCCCCCTGGACCTGGGTGATTAACAGAAATGGTTCATTGGAGACTTCTCAGTCCTGGGAGGTTTGCAGGGTTTCAGTGTTTGGTGTTTTTTCATTATTTGTCTTGGCTTTACAACAGTTTGTTTGGATGTCACAAATAATATGTCTCAATGACTTCCTCCCCAGATACTTGCCACTTTTCTAGTTGAGCAATATTGAAATCTGTTTAACCTCTGACTTGTCATGCATCTCAAGAGTAAGCTCAAAATTAGGAAAGCAGTGGAAGAAAATAGAATCTAGCATGCCATCTGGATGTAATTTGTTTTGGAAACGGATTATTTTTCTTTACCCTTTTGAGACAATGCTTCACTAAAAGGTTCAGACTGACCTAAACTTGTGATCCTCCTGCTTCAACATCTGGAATGGTATATTCACAGACATGCAGTATGTTGTTAACCTTGAAAAACACAGGTTTTAGGAACCAAATGTAGAGATGAAGGACAAAGCAGTTTGGTAATCAGTCATTATGATAAAACATGGGGGCTTGATCCATGGTTTCCCACGAGCACTAAACTAGTGAAGGTAAGCCTGACCATCACTCTTACCTGTCCCTGTAACTGAAAATGAACATGAACAAAAGCCATTTCTAAAACTTACTCATTATGTTGAGAGTGTAAGTCACTGGGCTTCATAACACAAGAAGCCACATGAAGAAGACATTCTTCAGTCCTCATCAAGATGACCTTATGTCACAGGTCCCCACACACTTTCTGCTAATGATCCTGAGCCAACACACAAATTCCCCATGGGAATTATCTGCTTGGAATTAACAGGTTGATTGACACAGAAAACATACACACGTACTGTGCATTCAAAATGTCTGAGGAATGTTTTGAGATGGATAATTTTTTAAAAATCAGAAAATGTCTAAGTTACTTTCCATTTGCAAATGAGTAATCAAATTTTTGGAATACTTTATATAACACAGTTAAAAACATATTTTCCATTTAAAATTTCCCATTTTCAATTCAAATTAAAATGTATTTTTCATCAACTTGTTATTTAGAAATGCTGATGAAGCTCCTAAATTAAAAACAGACCGCTCACCTGTGGCATAGGCTACCTGAAGTGTGAGGTGGAATTTTTCCCAGCCTGTTTCTGTTTCATACGAGGCATCACACAAAACTAAGGTTTTGTATCTGCTGTCATTGATTCACAAGGTCCACTGCAAAATGTGAATGCTTTACTTTAAATTTGATCTGTGTCCTAGCCAATTTTCATCAACATTTATGCCCCACAATGCAGCCCTTTTGTGACAGTTCTCCAGTTGTTTCTATCCTGGGCAGTCCTAGATGCTTGGATTATTGTCATGCCCAAGGTTCCATAGTCTTCCTTTGTGCTCTCTATCCAGCATCTTTTGGGCCTTCCTCTTCCATATCCCGTGCAAGCAGTGCTATATTCGGATATCTGCTGCCATTCCTTCTCATAACATGACTGGAGTATCGCAAGCACTGTGGCCATATCCTATTGTTTACTTTTTTCTGTAGATGGAGATGTTTATTAATGTCATCATTGTGCAGCCTATCTCTTTGTGTGAGGCCTAGAATCCTCCTGAGACATGCCATTTCAAACTCATTCAGTCACTATTTTAAGGAGTGGTTCATTGGCTAGAGTTTGGAGTTGTAAAGATGGTACTCAAGACAATCGTAAGAGTGTTGCAGGAATGTATCCTCTCACCACGACTCTTTGCTATATTCCTGGAACTAATAATAGCAACAGCCCCGAAGGATAAGGAGATAGTCATGTAGATAGGTGGTTATGAGAATCCATAACTTGTGTTTCGCCGATGATACAGCACTACTTACTAAAAGTCCAAATGATTTCCACGCCATTGTACATAAAGTGGTAGAAGTAGGTGAAAACCTTGGTATGAAAGCAAACATTGAGACAACATATGGAAGAGCCCACAAGGATTTTAACATTGTAATAAAGAATCAGAATTTCAGGCAAACAATGGATTCTGTCTATCTGAGAGGAAACCGCAGTTCAAAGAAGGGAGCTATTACAGATGTCAAGAGGTGAATTGGGATAGTGATAGCTGCATTTCAGGCACTAGGAAAGGCTTGGTCAGCAAGAGACATAAAGACAACAGCAAAACGTTGTAAGTACATGAGACACTTGTCTTGAGCTGCCTTCTGCCTGCATGCTCGGGTACAGACCTGTGAGTGACTGAATTTTACCAGCCAGATTTCAGACAATGACACATCCAGTAACTGTCATCCAGGTATATACGTCAACAGCAGAAGCAGGAGAGGATGCCATCAACAGTTTCTACACAGATCTACAGAACGAGGCCAGCAGGGTGCTTAGGAATGGCATCCTAATCGTTATGGGAGATTTCATTTTTTACTCACTCTACTTTATAAATACAAAAAGTGCAATTTTGATTATTTTTGGTGAGGTTTTTTTTTTTTTTTTTTTTTTTTTTTTTTTTTTTTTTGGTAAGAGAAGCCAAAACCAAAACCAAAACCAAAATGTTGATTCTTGCCACCAGGTATTTTGTCACTAGCTAGAAGTGACAGGTTGCTTTCTTCAACAGTATGAGCCCAACTAGAGCCATCTACAGAAGCCCTGTTTCCTAGTCTGAAGATTGGCTCCTGTTCCCAAACTCCCTCCCAGGGAAGCTCCCTGCTGGTCTAACTAGTCAGATCACCTGTGTTCCCTGAGCTGCATCAAGAACTTTATTATAATGAAGTGGAAATTCAAAAGGCTCCCCTGAACATCACTAGCTCAGTGGGGTGCCCAGGTTATTTTCGAGAGGCCTTCTAGTTGACCTACTCAAGCGTCATTCTAGTCAAGACTCCTGTTGAGAACAATCCTGATTTTCTCACATGTCAAAAATTCTGCTCCAGAGTTTTGAATATTTTTTCTAAATACTTAAAAAAAGGAAAATGCAATACTAGCAATTTGGAATAAAACACTGAGACAAAAATTAAACAAAGAAAAGGTGAGAAGTATGCAATCTCTCATCTATCTTCTATCATCTATATCTATCTATCTATCTATCTATCTATCTATCTATCTATCTATCTATCTATCTATCATCATCATCTATCTATCTATCATCTATCTATCTGTTTATCTATCTATCATCTATCTATAAATATATAGACATATACTCATGTATTATATATGTAGGCATATAATTATATATAATATATATTGGGGTGTGTGAGCATGTGTGTACATGTCCACATGCATACATGTATGAAAGACAAGGCGGAATATTGTCATTTCTGGGAAAGGCTGTCCAGGCTGATGTCAGCGAGTGAGCTACACTTGGGGACAGCTTTTGCACCCTGAGAAGAGCAGTCCAGAGTTTTCCATCCCTGAAATCAAGGTCTTCTGCAGTCTCCTCAGCAGGTTCCAGTTTACAAGTCAAACCCTTGTTTTCCTGACTTGCACCTTCATTGCCAGGTGCTCAATTCTTTTCCTACTGACCCTCAATTATTAGTGGATCTCAGCTCTTTAGCTTTAAGTATTGCTTGCCTTCTCATTATTCACCATAGTCTCCTAATCAAATAATCAGTAATTTGAAACTAAACTAGAAACACTGGAAAATGGATGTTCCTAAGGAAGCCCTTGGAAAATGGACTTTTAAAGGCAAATAGTCATTTATTAAAATGTTTTGGTCAGGATATATCCATTTCTTAGAGAGGCTACTCTACCCTTAGGTTTTATATAGAGCCATGGAAAAGCTCTCTGTGACTCTCAATTATACTAAAGATATCCATAGTGCTCTCTCAAATTCAGCAGCAGAAAAATGTATTGAAGGCATGATCATTCTTGTCTCTCAAATTTAAGAAACTTAGTGTGTGAAAAAAAATTCTAGGATACTGCTAGATATGTTAGTTCTTTGTCTGCTGAAGTTCCCAATACAGTTTAATTGGACTCAATTTAGTAATAATCTCTTTGAGCATTCAACCTTGTGCTCAGGACTAAGCAAAGAATCATTAGGAGCATTGAAGAATTGTTTTTGCCCATGCACTTACCACAATAAGTCACTGTTACAAACAAAGTGGTGAAAGGAGGGTTTGAATGTGCACCAAAGGGCAAAGACACATGGAAAGCATTTTATTTTAATGACTGTGTAACTGAGTAGGTTGAAGTTATCTAAATGAAAACATGGCATCCTGGTTCCCAGAGAGTCATCTTGAAGTACCCAGGATTCCTCAGTGATAAGAGAACCATCCTACTTACCATTCTACTACTGTAAGAGCATTGCAGTATGTCTGAGGACAATGTGTAAAGAGAGAGGTTAGTTGTTCAGAGGGAAAGTGTACCTCTGAAAATATATCTATAAATATATATATGTATGTATTGAAAATAGATTCTTCTCTTATACAATACATCCCAACCCCAGTTTCTTCTTCCTCCGCTTCTCTTCTCCTAAGATACCCTCCAACTCTTCTTCTCCTAAGATCCAATCCCCACTCCTATTTCCTCTTTAGAAAAAAGCAGATCTCCAAGAGATGACAGATAGAAGGACAAACTAGATACAATAAGACAAGGTGAATGCCCTCCTGTTGAGGCTGGACAAGACAACCCAATAGGAGGAAAAGTGTCCCAAGAGCAAGCAAAAGAATCAGAGATATACCTGCTTCCAACACCAAGCTAGCAGTCTTAATATATGTCTGCATAGAAGACCTGGTGCAGAGCCATACAAGTTCCATACTTGCTGTTTCAGTCTCTGTGAGCTCATGTGAGCCTGTTGGTTGCTTTAGTTGGCCATGTTCTCCTGGTATACTCCTTCGGTCTACTTCTACAGTCTTTCCTCTTCTTCTTCCACAAGGTTTCCTGATCTCTGAGGGGAAGGACCCTATGGAGACCTCACATTTAGTCTCTCTCTCTCTCTCTCTCTCTCTCTCTCTCTCTGTCCATAATGTCTGGCTGTGGGTCTCTGTTTCTGCTCCCATCTGTTGCTGGAGAAAGTCTCTCTTTTTATGACCGGAAAAGGCACTGATCTATGAGTACAGTAACATATAATTAGGAATAATTTTATTTATTTATTTTTTGCCAGATGTGTTTGGTTCTGCTGTAGGTCTCTGGGCTATCCAGTCTTCAGTTCCTGGCCATCCATGCAGTGTAAGTCATGGGCTATCTCTCATGGCTTAAACCTAAAGTCAAATCAAACATTTTTTGGTCACTCCTACATGTTCTGCAATACCATTGTCCCCACACATCTTGCAGGAAGGACAGATTGTAAGTGGAGGGTTTTGTGGCCAAGTTGGTGTCCAAATTTCTCTTTTCATATCCTGCAGAGTACCTTCCCACACCAAAGATACTAGAATAGAGGGGTGAAGGCTCCTAGCCCATACCAGCTTGACCTCTCTAAGTTCAATGAGCTGAGTAGAAATTGTCCTCAGCAATGGGGTCCCATAATCAGTTTTCAGAGGGTGACCTTATGTCCTAGCATCATTCCGGGTTGTTCAGGGATCTCCATGTACCTACTCAGCCAACAACTCAACCAAATGTAACCATTCCCACCAATGGAATCCTTGTCTGGCTGCAAAAGATGGCTTGTTTAGACTCTGTACCCTTCATTACTAGGAGTTCTCATTGGGGTTCCTCTCATAGATTCTGGGAAGTTTCCACTGCACTAGGTTTCCACACTGACCCTCCAAGTACCCTCCAATCCAGCTATCTCTTCCAACACTTTCTCCTTTTATCCCCCCCTCCACCTGCTTTTCCCACTTCCTTTACCACCCACCCCACACTCCACCCACAGAACCTAGTCTATTTCCCTTTTCCAGGGAGATCCATCCATCTTAACTGAGGTCACTTGGCTTCTAAGGGATCAAAAAAGGATGAAAGAAAACAGTTACCTCTAATCATGTTTTAGTTTGAGACAAAGAATTGTGTGTGTGTGTGTGTGTGTGTGTGTGTGTTTAATATGTGTTGGTACACAACATAAAACTAACCTAGCACATAAAAAATAATAAGAAAACCATTTTCATTTAGATATATCACAATCTTTCCCCCAAACCTATGTTTTCTTACATATTAAAACAATGAAGTCTACCTTGTTTTGCAGTAAATGGAAAGCTAAAGGTTTAAGTATCTTCTCACTATAAATTTAATTAAGTTGTGTGGGTACCATGGATTCATATCCAAGACTGGCTTATGTGTTGTTTGTCACTGAAGAGATTCCAGTCACAACAGCAAGAAAATCTCCAGGAATCCCCTATCAGGAGATATCTTTGATGGGACAAACTTACTGGTTGTAAAAGTTTCAAACTGATACATGAGCCTTTTATGTTTTTCCTTGGGCAAGGGTAACAGATATGGTACTTTCAACTAATGTTTTTCCTGTTTGAAGTTTCAAGTTTTTCTCTGTTCCTTTCTGTGAAGAAACCAATTAGTTTTCTAGTTGGATTTTCTAAAGTGACCAGCAAATACAAGTTGATGTTTCTGCTTCAGTCCTCAGCCAACAATCCTATTTTCACAGCCCCAAAAGAACAAAAGGCTGCCTTAGGTTCTAAAGCAACTGTAATGTTATCCTTCTTGTATCCTGATCTGTCTTCTGCAAACCCAATAATGTTTCAGCAGCATTTTTGTTGCTTTAAGAAGCTTAAAGAATGTACTTAAACTCACAATGAGTCAATACCTACCAATCTCGATAAGGACTTTGTTTTACTTTTTTATTTGTTTAGTATCAAACTCACACTATTGTCTTAGCGCTGCCACTGACTTCTCCCATTAAAGTCTGAGATTTACCACCGGAATCCAGTACACTTCACATCCCTCACCTATTTCATGGTGTTTTAAGATGCTCATAACATAAGGTGAAATGCACAGTTAACGAGTATTTATTTCATGCTTTCTATTGCCTAGGAAATTTACAGAGGCATTTCTGTATTCAAGCAAAAATCCACATTTTGGGAAGAAAGTAGGCTGTGTCTATACGCATGTATAGAAGCAAACAAATTCAAAAATTAGTTCAGCCGACACTTAGAGTCACATAAAATGGAGCAGAACAAATGCTGTATTTTGTGAGTGCACAGACCTTGTCTGAACCTGCTCCAAGAATGGAGTCATAGGAGGAGATTTCTGATTGCTTGTGAGAAAACCCCAAGGAAACAAGACACAACTCCTCTGACCTCATTTTCTTCAAAAACACGAAATTGCTCTTCGAATGTGCTTTTGTGTTCCTTCCAGGTGAAGGGGATAAGAGTGAGTTTACTTCCACTTATATATTACAGCTGGCTAGCGTTGTTTGTTTATATGACTCTATGGAAAAATGTGATTTTGCCACATGTTGTAGCAGTACTCTCTTGTCAGGACCTCCAGTATGCAAATAATGACACAGATTTATTATTTTTTATGAAAGTTCAGCCTGCTTGTCCTACTAGCTCTTATAATTTAAACTAACTTGCTTTTATTAATCTATATTTTACTATGTGACTTTTTGATATTTATTGAGCTCTACATTTTTCTCTGATCCCCTCCCTGCCTCTCCCCTCCCACTTTAACCCTCCTCCAAGGTCCCCTTGCTCCCAATTTACTCTGGAGATCTTGTCTTTTTCTACTTTCTACTTCCCATGTAGATTAGATCTATGTAAGTCTCTCTTAGTGTCCTCATTGTTGTCTAAGTTCTCTGGGATTATGGTTTCTAGGCTGTCTTTTTTTGCTTTATGTTTAAAAACCACCCATGAGTGAGTACATGTGATAATTGTCTTTCTGTATCTGGGTTACCTCACCCAAATTTTTTTCTAGCTCCATCCATTTTCCTGCAAAATTCAAGCTGCCGTTATTTTTTTCTGCCATGTAGTACTCCATTGTGTAAATGTGCCACATTTTCCTTATCCATTCTTCGGTCGAAGGGCATTTAGTTTGTTTCCAGGTTCTGGCTATGAAACAAAACTGCTATGAACATAGTTGAGCACATGTCCTTGTGACACAATTAAGCATCCTTTGGATATATACCCCTAAGTGGTATTACTGGGTCTTGAGGAAGGTTGTTCCCAATTTTCTGAGAAATTACCACACTGACATCCAAAGGGGTTGTACCAGCTTGCATTTCCACCAGTAATGCAGAAGTGTTTCCTTTCCCCCACAACCTGTCCAGCATAAGTTGTCATCAGTGTTTTTGGTCTTGACCATTCTTGCAGGTGTAAGATGGAAATTCAGAGTTGGTTTAATTTGCATTTCTCTGATGACTAAGGATGTTGAACATTTCCTTAAGTGTCTTTCAGCCATTTTAGATTCCTCTCTTGAGAGTTCTCTGTTTAGGTCTGTACTCCATTTTTTTTTATTGGATTATGAGTTCTTTTGGTGTCCAATGGTACTCAACTTCATATGGAAAAGCAAAAAACCCAGGACAGCCAAAACAATTCTTTACAATAAAAGAACAGGCATCATAGTCCCTGACTTCAAACTCTACTACAGAGCTACAGTACTGAAAACAGCCTGGTATTGGCATGAGAACAGACAGGAGGACCAATAGAACCAACTAGAAGACCCAGATATCAATCCACACATCTTTGAACACCTGATTTTTGACAAAGAAGCAAAAAAATATCAAATGGAAAAAAGAAAGCGTATTTAACAAGTGGTGCTGGTATAACTGGATATCAACATGTAGAAGAATGAAAATAGACCCATATCTATCACCATGCACAAAACTCAAGTCCAAATGGAAAAAAGATCTCAACATAAAGCCAGCCACACTGAACCTTATAGAAGAGAAAGTGGGAAGTACACTTGCATGCATTGGCACAGGGAACCACTTCCTAAATATAACCCTAGCAGCACAGACACTGAGAGAAACAATATGGGACCTCCTGAAACTGAAAAGCTTCTGTAAAGCGAAGGACACGGTCAACAAGACAAAATGAAAGCCTACAGAATGGGAAAAGAGCTTCACTAACCCCACATCAGACAGAGGTCTGATCTCCAAAATATACAAAGTACTATGTGACTTTTTAACTTCCTTCCATTCTGCATGTCTGACTCTGTCCATGTCTCAGCATCTCTTGCTTATTTTTAACTAGCTCTAATACTATAAATTAAACCATTTCTATTAACTTATATCCTGTCACAAACCGCCCATCCTACTTCTTCTGTATCTCCTGGCATCTCTTTCTCTGTCTGTCTCTGCTCTCTCTGTCTCTGTCTCTCTGTCTCTGTCTCTCTGTCTCTCTGTCTCTGTCTCTCTCTCTCTCTCTCTCTCTGTCTCATGTGCATATACCTAGATTCCTCCTACACTCTCTCTTTGTCTAGAAGTTCTGCCTATATCTCCTGCTTAGCTATTGGCTGTTCAGCTCTTTATTAAACCAATCACAGTAACATATCTTCACACAGTGTACAAATATCCCACAACAACATGTGCTTGTCTAATAAGTGTTGCTTAATTTTGTGACTATACACTTTACTCATTTAACTCTTCTTAACTCTTGAAATATTAATAGTCTGATGCTCTGAATAAAGTTAACTATTACATAAGATTTTAGTTGGCCTCATTTATTGGCTCCATTCTCCCGGTCCCAGTGCCTCTAGAGCAGTAAACAAGTGGCATCATGAGCAGGGACCTGAAGTCGGCTATGAGATAAGAGAGTGGTGGACCTCACAGAAAGAGGTGAGTGAGAATAATGGGTCAGAAACCAAGACTTTGCCTTATGATGAGCTTGTGTATCAGCTTTTAACTATCACATTGTTTTCAAGTTGTTTATGATGATAATATCTGGTTTCCAGAAGAAGGAACTTTAGATGAACAAGTATGAGACAGAGTCTGAAAGAATATTAAAAAGGCATATAAACAAGGGGAAAAGATCATTCAATTTTGGTCATTGTGTCCTAGTTAGTATCCTATTACTGTGAAGGGACACTATGATCACAGAAACTCTTACAAAGGAAAATATTCAATTTAAGAGGTTTATTTCATTTCATCATGGCAGGAAGCGTGGTAACAGAAAGACACATGTGGTGCTAGAGAATTAACTCAGAGTTCTACATCTGGATTAACAAGCAGCTGGACGCGAAAGATACTCAGCCTGACTTGAATATTTGAAACTCCAAAGTCCATCTGCAGGGACACACATTCTATGACAAGATCGCATCTGCTAATGCTACTCCCTAAGCATTCAAATATGACCCTACGGGGGCCACTCTTATTCAAACCACCTCATTTGGCCATTAATTTAGTCTGTTACCAAAATGCTTAAGGAAGATGTTAATCATGAGGAACAAATAGCTAATTCCTTGAATGAATATAAGCAGAATGATCAAAACTTAAAATTGGTAAAAGAGGCAAGAAAGGAGATTATCCCTATTCTGGCAAATCGAAAGTACAAAGCATAACACTGATAACTATGCTGGGCAAGGTTCTCTCAACTCCCTTACTGGAGCCACTTTAAATACATGTTCTCCATTGCCTGAAAATGACCCAAAGCATGGGGTGAGTAACTTGATAATCTAATCTTGAATTCTCTTCACTTTTTGATGAGAACTTAGGAAAGTCTACGAAAATGTTAAGTTTGCAACCTAGGCAAACTAGGGCATGGCAGGAAAAGGTATTTGTTCACCAATTACCCCTGGCCTCATGATACTTGCTTGGTATTCCCAGTGCAATTTCAACAAAATAAAAAAAATATTCATATGCTCTAACCAGTCTATTTAAAACTCTAAAAGAAGAGATTTTATTGGATAGTCTTTGTATATCATCTCTAGAGGCAAGGGGAGAACTACAGCTATTTGAATTCAGACTAAAAGAAGCATTTGTGTATCATGTGAATCCTTCACTGCCTTTAATCTTACTTATTCCCCACCCCCTAAATTGTGTCTTACAAGTATACAGCACAAGAGGATAAACCATTGGGATGTGTTTATTTACTCCATTAGGGTTATAAATAATAACTGCTCACCTTACTCTTCTGGTTCAATTAGGGAATCAGGGGAGGCCCCCATATCAACAATTACATGGATTTGATCCTTACTGTATTTTATTACCCTTAACCAATAATCAGTTTTTAAGAGCATTACAGAATGAATTTTCAAGTTTCATTTGCAGATTACTATGAAAGGATAGGAATGGCATACATATTTTTCTACTTTCTATAGATCCTCTTGCCTTTTAGTAACTTCTGCTTTTCTACAGACACCATATTCTAGCAAACCATTATACTGTAGACATACACTTTTGGAGCAAAATCAAGGAATTTCCATCATCTCAGATGGTCAATGACTGTCAAGCAAGGAAGAATGAGTTTTCTTCAGGCACTGGCCGTTTACCCAATTCCAAGTGTTCAGGAATTGACATATGAGTAATACTAGATTCAGTAGGTTGTAAAGACACACACACACACACACACACACACACACACACACACACAGCAATCACAAAGAAGAGGCCATGAGTTTGCGAGGAAGGAAAGAAAGAAACAAGAGGAGAGGAGTTGGAGGAGGAGGGAGAGGCAGGGAATGTATAGGCGTATTCGTATTTACAGCTCATACTTGAAATTCTCAAAAAGATAGACTTAAATAAGATATCAGAAGAGGTTATTGCCTCTAGTTTGTCATGACGTTTCTCCTGTTTCCGTAGCATTGCTTTGCGGTGTTCTGTTTCGGTTGCTCATCTATTTACCTGTGTAAATCTCTGAGTCTCGGTTTCCCCAGGCTGAATTGATTCACTCCTAGTGTCTTAACAGGAATCTTTATGTTCATAATATATAGTTTGTCTTCCTTCTTAACATATTCATTGATCAGATTTACCTTCCAGGGTTCTTCATATAATTACCAAACTGTTTCTAAGTATCTGAAATCTTGCTATTTTGTGTGTGGTTAGTGATGATAAATAGATTTTTAAAGCAGGTATCTCAAAATTTGACATCTGAAAAGTGGAATTGCCCATATTCTGTTCAAGGTGGGTTCAGAAAGAAGCCAAACCTCACAGGTCGAACTTGGTAGCAGAGCAGCAGACAAAGTGAATTCAACAGAACAGAAATGACTTTGTGTGCGTGCATGTGCGTGCATGTGCATACGTGTGTGTATGAGTGTTAATAAGGAGTGTGTATATATACACACACACACATATATGTATAGACAGGTATTTTGTTGCTGTAGTTGTTAGTTGGCCTTGTCACTAATATATTTCTAACACTCTGTTTAGAATGTGGGGATAATGCTGTTTTAATTTTTTTCTACACAACATGTAGAAAATTCTAATTTCTCCATGAAATACTGGCAAGCTATGGAAGTCAGTTGAGAAAAGAAAAATAAACAAAATAAAATAAAAAACAGAACTTCAACAAAATATATCTCAGGATAATACGATGAGACAAACAAGTTTAGACCAAAGATTTAAAATTTATATGGTCTCTAAGAGAGGTCTCCAAGGTAGGATCTCTATGACACAATCCACAAATACCATAAAGGTAACAAAATAAACAAAGCAAATTATTTACAGTCACAAAAAACCAATAGGACAAGAGTGAATGTTTGAAGCTAAGTTGTGGAAAACTTTATAGAGGAACATAAAAACAGAAAGTTTTAGCTGAAAGCAAAACCAACAAGAAAATCAACGCACATATTAAGATCCATCACAGACCTGTAATAAAACAAAAATTCAGAAAACCTAGGAGTTTGTGTGGGTAAAATATATAGATTTTAAAAGTTGAAAATTATTACATATGCAATGTAATAAAACTAGAATTTGGGAATCCAGTCAGTATTTCTTGGTCTCCAGAAGTAGGGGATTTTTGAGAATCTCATTTTAAATGCATATATGAATTAGAGTAACATTATTTGCTTCAGTTGAATTGCATGCATTTTTTATTCTAAAGAATATTTTCCACTGACTAGGTAGCCATTGTAATTCATAGAGCGAGTACGAAAAACATGTAATCTCTTTTTTGTCACTACCAAGTTTTGAAATGAAAAGCATATGACTGAGTCTAGTCCTTGACTCTCAATAATCACTTCTACTGTTTGATTATTTTCATCTTGTTTTCAACCAATAACCCATGAATTCACAAATGAGTTTGTCCTTTCCACATGGAATGAGGGAATTTCAAAATTACACTTGCAGAATCAATTTAAGCATTGGGTAGCACTAACCAAGATTTGTTGATTGCCTTGACGGGTCACCAGTCTAGGGTTGGTAACCCGTCTGGCAGTTCAGTTATTCCAGGGTCCTGGAGAGGCGCTATCTGTAAGATATGAGCTAGAAAAGAGGAAGGAGGCCAAGCTGGAATTCCTGTCGAAGCCTCAGTTTATTAGAGATGGGGTACAACTTATATAGGGTATGGAGTTGGGGGGTGGGCACAGGGGTCTGAGCTCTTGCCACGTAGTTCATGTTGGTCACGTAGCCCGTGTTGGTCACGTAGGCAGGAGGTTATCTTCGGTCAGGTCACTGTAGGCCAAGAAGTCAGGAGTTGCCACACCTAGTTCCCTAGGTAGTTTGGAATGTGAAGTGGGTTCTGCTAACAGATAGCTTTCCATTAACAGCCAATTTGGGTGTGGGGTAGGCTCTGTCAATAGAACGATTCCTAACATAATTAGGGGTGTGAGGTTCTCTGCAGACTCCCCTAGGGTGATGGTTCCTGCAATGATTTTAGGAGAAAATTGGCTCCTAACAAAGATTTGCTTAGTTGATTTTTTAAAATTTTTTTATATCAGTTTATTTAATTATCTACATCCTTATTTTTGGATAAAGACCTGAAAATATTAGTATTTAATTAATTAAAATTGCCCTGAAGTTTTTAGTAAGTTCCTTGTTCAGATACTTAAACAAATACTTTCTTGCTCAAGTGATTGTTCATAAAGGCCTTATCTCCTGTATCTTTGAATAAGCCTTGCACAAAGAATCTCATTGCTTGTTGGATTTTAATTTGACTCTAATAAAATTTTCTAATCTATATTCTGTATCCTCAAATGCAAATATTTTTCTTTGCATCTCAAATTTACAGTTTGAAATTGTTTATAACATATCTAATTAGATATTCTAGAATGCTATCAATTTTAAGGCAATCAAAATTTGATTCATTATTCACATCTCACCAGTTAACTTCATGCAAGTCCGTTCTTAATAAATGCTGTATCTTAAGAAACACCATTACACTTCTAGTATAGCCACTTATGCAATAAAATCTTTCATAACGTTTAGTTTTGTTCATTTCTTAGTCCTCTGAACCCATAGGGCACCAGCATCTGCCAACTTCCCCCCAACTTTTCTCCATAGTAAGATGTGTACCCTTTCCAAGGTCCTCACCCACAGATCTACAATATCAAGATGAGATTGCTGTCCTCTCCTCAATGGACAATTAAAATAATTACATGGGCATTTTATGGATAGTTTCTCCAGGTCTTATTTTATACTTCATAGTATCTCTAGAGAGGCTTTGTAAATTGCATTTATTCAAATTTTGTCTCTGCTTGAGAATTATTCCTAGCTTCTTATCCTCTGATAGCAAAGTTCAAAGTTATCAAAATTAGCTGGACGGTGGTGGCGCATGCCTTTAATCCCAGCACTCGGGAGGAAGAGGTAGGCGTATCTCTGGGAGTTCGAGGCCAGCCTGGTCTACAAGAGCTAGTTCCGGGACAGGCACCAAAGCTACAGAGAAACTCTGTCTC
>NC_022020.1:20009311-20050504 GCF_000317375.1 Microtus ochrogaster | reverse complement strand
CCAAAACCAAAAACAAAAAAAAGTTATCAAAATTGCAGGAAGGGTGAAATAAGACTGTTACAATTCCAAACTGCCCTTCGGATTTCTCTTCCAGCATTTGCCTTACAGTGTAGACCAGGAATTTCAATGCTTTCTAGTATGTCTTTTCCTCCACACATTTAGAAGTAAAGATACTTCCTCATTACTAATCCATCTCTACTCAATTTAGTATTTACATTTTTGGTTGTGAGACTAGCCTTTAATGGCTGAGCCATCTCTCCAGCCTAATTTAGTATTGACATTTTATGGAGCTAGAATGACTAAGAAGCTGAAACCACTACTCTAATGGGGTACTTAGCAAATGAATGGGGCTTCTTAATACCTAACTGTCTCCCACTGAAGACTATATTATTTGAATGTCAGAATGTATTAGTCTTTTGTTCTGCAAATGAGGGATTGAATACCTGGGGCAGGGGATAGTTGAGAATTTTAACTGTTAGTTAGTTGTTAAGAAAGATCAGAGTCACAACGAGACTACTTTACTATAAAATAGTTTCCTACTAGCTCGTGTAGTCCATAGTAATAGTTCTCCATGATCTTGTGTGGTCATAATGAGCTCATTTGTAAAGAGATGCATACCTGATGCTTAGTGCCCATTGGCTATGGGCTATCTTATCCATGAAAGCTATGCTATGCATTTAGGGTACACTACAATTCTACTTTGCCTCTCGGCGACTAGAAACAGTCTCATAACTAGCATTGGTAAAAATGCAAGCATTATCTCACTTTTTACTTAGAAATTTACCATGTTGATGCTAACAGCAATGGCATGTAGTGGCATTTGAAGCATACTGTAAAATTATCCAAGCAAAATATTAGAAATCTCCACCACCAATTCAATCTGTATAATGTTTATTGAGTTAATTATGCCAGCTAATTATGGGAAGAGGAATGTGGAGAAGTATTAGTAACAATGAATGTCATTAAAGTATATGACACAAAAAAGACAAAAGAATACTAACGGAATTTTTTTGCCATATTTCCAGTTAGCTGGAGCTGCAGCATCCAGACCTATGCAGAAGACTAGAACTAATATTATAACAATAGATAAAACCAGAGTAGCGATTGTTGTTCTTTTGAAAAACTACAACTCCCAGACTCCTCCTGGACTATGGTTACCTGTGCGCGCACCTGCGCGCAGGTATGGGATATTCCCAGATACCCTTGCGCTCCCCGTTAAAAGGCAGGGCCACACGAGGCTGCGCCCCTCGTTCTGCCTTTCCTCGTGTGTCCTGCACGTTTCTCTGCCCTTCTGTGTTTCCCTCCCCCATTAAAGTGGACCCACGTGGGAGCCGCCGTGTCGTGTCTGTGTTTATTCCGCCGTGCGTATGTGTCCTGTGCCCCGTGTTCAAGAAGAACACCCCTGCCTTATTATTTATTATTTTTTAAGAAGAACAGCGGTACATAAGGACAGTAGGCAAAAACAGTTCACTTGCTTCTTCAGGTGGTTAAATTCTCAAGTTTCTGCCATGCATGGGCCAGGGCTGAAGAGGTGTTGTCTACTGGGGCCATCATAGCTTGACTTCTTCAGATAGTCAGCTGACCTGGTGTTGCTAGGTAAGGAATGGACTCTCAGTTGCAAGAAATTAAATTAATTCTGTGGTATTAGACCCCAGGAAACCTCTCTGTCATTTTTTTCCTGCAATTGGGGTGGATGAACCATCCACAGTCAGTGAGAGTCCCCACTGGAACTTTTATGCACAATGCAAAGGGACTTTGGGTCTTACTTAGAGTATTCAGAACTTGGTCTCATACCCTTATATGACTGACTAACTCAAATGGGCACAGCTAAAATAAAGCATAAATTTTGAGAATCTTGAATCGATAACTTGAATTTTAAGAAATGCTGACTCTGGAGGATTTTGAAATTTTGTTAACCCTTTGACATATGGATAGTACATTCAAAACATTTTTATTTATTGTTGACCATCAGAATACGATATTTGAGTCTTGTTATTATTTAATTGTTTTGTCTTAAATGTATTTGGAACTTCCCCCAGAGACAAGTCAATATGGTTGTCAAAGGATTTGGCTATTGATCTCTTAGTCTTGGGATTAACTTTTCTGAGAGAGGAATAATTGAAGGCCAGGATAAAGGTTATTGACCCAATATGCAGGTCCCAGAGCAGGTCCCTGTCCAGGGCACCATCAGTGCTCAGGGTATATCACAGAACAGGGAGCAGAAAGGCCATAGGACTGGGGGCCTGGACTGAAATAAAGCATTCTGGACATGAGAAGACCATCACGTTCATGACCTCATGGCAGCTGTTGTTGCGTACACAAGACTTGAGATAGCCAATCTCCAAACCAGGCCAGTTTCCCAAGGAAAACAAAATAAGAAACTCATAGCAACCCATCAAAAGAAGCCAGTCTCGAAAGATAACTTGACCATTTCCCTGGAATTTAACTCACAGAGCTGGAAAACAACCTAAAAGCGTTTGATGAATCTGTTTCCTCTACTGGACCCTTATTCATGTTCAGGTGACATTTCGGACCTGCCTGCACTGCATCTGCTGTCTGTTCAGCAGCCTTGGTGCTGTGCTCCTTGTGAATCATTAAATGAATAATTAGAGCCTTAGATCTGATATTGCTTAAATTGAGCTCTTAGAAAATGCTGTACTCTTTCCTTTATTTATGGCTAGAAACCAAATATGAGTGAGTACATCCCATGTTCCTCTTTTTGGGTCTGGCCTACCTCACTCAGGATAGTGTTTTCTATTTCCATCCATTTGTACGCAAACTTCAGGAAGTCCTTGTTTTTTACTGCTGAGTAATACTCTAATATGTATTTATTCCATACTTTCTTCATCCATTCTTCCATTGAAGGGCATCTAGGTTGTTTCCAGGTTCATGGAACCTAAATAAGAAGGTGAATCCAAAGACAAACATACAGGCATCCTCCTGAATATTAACCTTCATCAGGCGATGAAAGGAGACAGAGACAGAGACCCAAATTGGAGCACCGGACAGAAATCTCAAGGTCCAAATCAGGAGCAGAAGGAGGGGGAGCACGAGCAAGGAACTCAGGACCGCGAGGGGGACACCTACACACCGAGACAATGAGGATGTTCTATCGGGAATTCACCAAGGCCAGCTGGCCTGGGCCTGAAGAAGCATGGGATAAAACCGGACTTGCTGAACATAGCAGACAATGAGGACTACTGAGAACTCAAGAACAATGGCAATGGGTTTTTGATCCTACTGCACGTGCTGGCTTTGGGGGGGCCTGGGCAGTTTGGATGCTCAACTTACTAGACCTGGATGGAGGTGGGCGGTCCTTGGACTTCCCACAGGTCAGGGAACCCTGATGGCTCTTCAAGCTGATGAGGGAGAAGGACTTGATCGGGGGAGGGGGAGGGAAAGGGGAGGCAGTGGTGGGGAGGAGGCAGAAAACCTCAATAAATAAATAAATTTAAAAAAAAATGCTGTACTCTTGAGAAAGAAAGATGAAAATGGAGAAGTTGCATTGTTGAGATTAGGTAAGTAGAAATGTAAAAATATCTTTGTAATACAAACAATATATACATTCCAGTGAAGACAAAAATGGACTTTGCAGATTAACACCTGAGGAAAATTAGAGAAGTGAAAAATGAAATCTTGGTGTCCAAACTTTTCTCTCACAGACTCATCACAGTGACTTGAAGCCTAGGTAAATCGTAGCGAGGTTTACAATTTCATCCATTTAAATAGAATGATGTGCTTCTTCTCAAGCCATTGTTTATTGGATTACTTTCTCTTTTCATCAATTAAGAAGGTCTATAGACAGAGACCATATTCGAGCACCGGACTGAGCTTCCAAGGTCCCAATGAGGAGCAGAAGGAGGGAGAATCATGAGCAAGGAAGTCAGGACCACGAGGGGTGCACCCACCCACTGAGACAGTGGAGCTGATCTACTGGGAGCTCACCAAGGCCAGCTGGACTAGGACTGAAAAAGCATGGGATAAAACCGGACTCTCTGAACATGGCGGACAATGAGGGCTGCTGAGAAGCCAAGGACAATGGCACGGGGTTTTGATCCTACTGCATGTACTGGCTTTGTGGGAGCCTAGGCAGTTTGGATGCTCACCTTCCTAGACAGGGATGTAGGGGGGAGGACCTTGGACTTCCCACAGGGCAGGGAACCCTGACTGCTCTTCGGGCTGGAGAGGGAGGGGGAGTGGGGCGGGGGAAGGAAAGGGAAATGATAGGCGGAGGCGAGGAGGAGGCAGAAATTTTTAATAAAAAATAAAAAAAAGAAAAAAGACAGTACAGATTTAAGTTGCGATTAATTTAAAACGCGATTTGAGCATTTAAAACGTTATAGATTATTATAATATAGATAATTATTATGATTTTTAAAAGCCAGGCATGGGAACGCAAACTTATTTTTTTAGATATATTTACTTTGTTATCTTATGTGTATGGGTGTTTTACCCGTACATATGTTTGTGCACCAAGTGTAACCCTGGTGCCTGCTGAGCGTTGGAACTCCCGGGACTGGAGACATGGATGAAGTGCTTTGAATTGAATTGGGGTGCTCACAAGAGCAACAAGTGCTCTTAAATGCCAAGCAACTCTCTAGTGTTGTGTGCCGCCATATCTGGCTACTGTTTAAATACAAATAAAAATCATTTTTTTTTAAAGAAGGGCTATAGAGGAAAGCATGGTGCATGGAAGCAGATTAGACTGTGCTTGAATCATTCTATAAGGGCCAAGTGCTTCCTTTTTAACCTAGCACCTAGGTCTTCATGCAGTAGAAATGAGTTTTCAAAGGGACGTGCCAAAGTATGTTACTTTAGACAATTTTCCTGAGTTCAGGGATATCTGTTATGTGATGATTTCAGTCGCTTAAATGTTTCCTTTCACCGAACATTTATGTATCTATAAAAGATCTCCTTGTAACTCTCTAAGCACATACAAACATACATACACACATACATGTGCATGCACACACACAAGCATGGCCTGTGGGTGTAGTGACTAAGTCATAAATCAAAGAAAATACAAAAGTCACTAACCTTAATGCTTTATAATCTGATCATTATTAATCAGGATCAAAGATCCTTAGTAACACATGACAAAAAAAAAAAGCTAGACTCCTAGAATTTAAAAGAACAGGCAAAGTAGACTTCAGTTAGGGAAGTCTTTCTGTATTTCATGTTTTATTTTTTAACTCCATGTAAAAGGAAAAGTACTATTGATTTTTCAGGCGAGGAATATAGATAGACATAGTATAACTGAGAAGACAGTTAATTCACCAGCCACAATTCCCTCTCACAGTGTCTCATAGGGTTTCTGGTAAGCTACTCGTATGTTTACTTTGAAAACAATTGTATGTATTTCTTTCTCTTACCCAATATCAAAATAAGTCTTCTGAATAGTGGATGACCAAAGACTCTGTGCTTTCCCAACAATCAGCATGGCTGATATGGACAACTGAGTAGCAGCAGCCTGACTAGAGGGCATGTAGTGTTCTCAGGGTCGTGATATTTCAGCAACAGCTCTAGACACAAAACCAGTAAATGTTAAATGCTGTTTATATTTTTTGTTTCATTTAATGATAACATTTTAATTTTTCAAAACATGGTAAGTACATGAAATATGGTAAGCCGTATTTCTTTGTTAGATCCAATCATAGAATTGATGGTTTTGCCAGGAAGACAAGTAGCTCATAGCTTGCTTACTCTGCAGAGTGTGAAGGCAAAGTTGGAATATGGCCTCAGGTAATGATTTGTGTCTGTGTGAGACATTGGAAGCCACTGGCTTGTATGGTTTTGTATTTGATATATGAATGTGTCAGCATGGTCAATAGGTTGATGATTTATGTGTACAGGCTCAATTGTGCCCTCTGAAAACAGGACAGGCCAGAGAACTTGTGCTAGGAGAGAGTGAATGAGAGAATGTTCCGGTTATGAAAATCAAATATAACGGAAACAGAATCCAAACTGGATCTTGGAAGGTACTAATGCTCTTATGAGCTTACTGATGACAATGTCAACTCCATGTGTTGACATTTCTAGACACACCAAAGTTCAAACGTAAGCAGAGTTGTCATGGGTACATCCAGGAGGTCTTTCAACTTAGTTCTGTAGCACAAGGGGAAACACAGCTTAAAATTACCCCCAAATTGGGGAGTTACGACAGAAATGAAGAGAACTAGGTTCATCAGTGAACTAGAGTGGAAGGAGATTGGAAAGAGAGAGTGTACAGGGAAATGCATAAACAGAAAGGTCCCCCGGAATATGTCTTAAATAAAACAACCATAAATTAAATTAACATTTAAATATCTTGGTATTTTTTAAAAATATATTTTAATTATATTTCTTTTCTCCCCTCCAGCTCTTTGGAAGATTCTATAAGAAAAACTACAGATGGGAGTAAGATCTTACAGGGAGTACATATATATGTATATATGTATGTATATTATATATAATAATATGAAAGAAGAGAAAAGACTAGAGGAAGGGAGGAGAAAAAGGAAGATATCAAAGGCAGGGAAGAAAGGAGCTGATTATGGCCGAAAGACTTGAAAATATTATATAAAAAAATCTGTATACAATGAAGATGCATCAGTAAGATGCAAAAAAGGATTACATTCAAAATATATAAAGAATTCTTAGAACTCAATAAAATAAATGAAATCTTGACAGATAAGTAGAAAATAAAAAAGACTTAAGTACTTGGATAAGCACATTAGAAGATATTTTTCCCTAGTATATATTTATAAAATTAGCTGTCAGCATTATGCTTCAAGAGAAAACCAAAATAATGTGATATTATATATCTATGTATGCCTGGATTGAGAATGTAGGGTTTCACATATCATTTTGTTGAAAAATCAGTTGAGTGAATCAGACTGAGCCTGTTTGAGAATTAAGTCACATGGCCCCAGAATCTGAGCTCTTGGCTATGGCATTCTCAGCCATAGCTGAGAAAATATACTGAACACAACCAGGAAAATGTACCAAACACTTATCCTGTGCCCCTTACTTCATTGCACACTATAGTGATATACAGAATTGAATAAATATAATTAGCTGAGTGGTGGTGGCACACTCCTTTAAACCCAGCACTCGGGAGGCAAAGGTAGGCAGATCTGTGTGAGTTTGAGATCAGCCTAGTCTACAAGAGCTAGTTCCAGGACAGTTAGGGCTGTTACACAGAGAAACCCTGTCTCTAAAAACCAAATATATGGTTTCTTTATGGAGGATCTTAAAAATTAGAAAGACAAGTCAATGTACTCGAAACACTTGGATACATCCTCCAAGGTCAACTTCAACAAGAAGCCTAACATATGAAGAATGCCATTGCCTCTACAGAAGGACAGGATCTGACTGATAAGTAGAGATTATTGAAACTATTCTGAGACTTTCATGTTTTAGAAGATCACAATGGAAAAGGCTATAAGAATTCAGATGAGAAAGACTTTGACCTTCTGAAGAACAGCCTAGATTCTTCTATGATTTAATATGCAACCATTTTAATAAAAACATATTTATTGTATATCTTCCATGCTTGCCAGAGTCATATAATCCACTTTGTTTCTAATGACTTGGTATAAATAAGAATGATCCATGTTCAGACGTGGCAATGAGCTAATTTAATTATCCCCTATGTTAGGACCTCCACTGCACACACAATGAGCAAGCAACTCCTCTTAGGCATTATCCCAACAACACTAAAGACTCACCCTTATGTTCCCAGAGTTGGTTTTTTTTGTATGGGTGCCGCCCCTTTTTCCAAAATGAGACATGTAAGGGCAGATCTCGAGAGATAGCTCCGATACAATTCACAGAAAATGTTCAAGTAATTGACTCTGATTAAAATAAAATAATGTCTCTGAAGCTGCAGTAACAGAAGTCAGCTAGTGAGACAGCATCTCTTCTTAAGGCTCAGACTCTCTCTATTATAGCCCCTCAGTCTGGAATGAGCTCAAGTGTGTGTGCATCTAAAAACTTGCTCCTGCAGCCTGGGAGGGGGGGCACCCAGAAGAGAAAAGAGAGAGGAAAACTGAGAAAGAGCAATGGAGAAATAGAACACAGAGGGAAAGGAGAAACCAGAATGAGCAAGTGAGATCAGTGGGGATGTGAAACGGTGAAGGATCAGAGGGAGGGGGAGGTAAAGCCAGATTTTTATTGGAAGCAATTGAAGTGGTTGCTATGAGACCCGCTCCAGCAGAGGACCAGCAGGCAGCCCGACGCTGATGGTTCTTGTCATGCACTACAGCTTTCCTTTGACACAGTTTTAGAGTTGTTTACTATCTGAGCAAGCACCTGACACGGGTGACTTTTTCTTCCTTTTTTCTCCTCGCGTTCCCCTGGGTAAGATGGAAGTAGAAAATGAAGCCCACTGTTGCCCTGGCAGCTCACCAGGCGGGTCCAGAGAGTACAAGGTGGTAATGCTGGGCGCAGGGGGCGTTGGTAAAAGCGGTAAGTTTTCAAAAGCCGCCGGGGAAGGAGGGAATCTGCATAGAGGCTGCTGTGTAGACCATGGCAGCTAACAGAAGAGCATCTGGCAGGGTGATTAAAAGTAAAGACTTAAGGGGAAGCTCCCGAGTCAGGAGAATTCGGAGAGAGCAGTCATAATGCGTAGAACTTTAAGAGGATAATTTGTTTCTTTCATTTCATGCTGAGTAATATTTGTTCTGGGTTTCTTGGTCTTTACATTAGATGTGAAATATATTAGACAAACTCATGCGGGAGAAATTTTCTACTGTTCTCATAAATACACAAATTAAAAGAGGATTTCTGTGCCTCTTTAGTTAAAGAGGCAGTTACAAACACAGGTACATCCTAGTAGTTTTGGTGCTAGTTGTTGGAAGGGCTTTGTTTGCTTGTGTTTTGAGGAGGAGTCTGATTTTCTGTGTCTGCCATTGCATGCATAGGCTTTTTTTTTTTTAAATAAAAAGTTGGATTTGGAAAGTAATAGTGGTTTAAAAAGAATGTTTCTCTCTGTGGGAGGCAAGCAGGGTAATCGAGTCATGCTTTGTGGTTAAGCAAATTAATGGAAAGCTGTGAGAAGGCATTTGAGGTGGTAATGAGAGGAAGAGTTGGAAATCCAGGCTGGCATAGCATAGCATAGCATAGCATAGCATAGCATAGCATAGCATAGCATAGCATAGCATAGCATAGCATAGCATAGCATAGCATAGCATAGCATAGCAGGCAATGGTTTGTTTCTATGGGAGCGTAACACACCATCTATAACAAACTAAATGAGCAGTCACCCAGCGATGCTTCAGGCTGAGTCTCACAGCTTGGTCATGGTTAAGGTATGAGCTGATAATACAGTACTTCATATACACATAAGAGGATCCCCACTGGGGGCATGTATTTATGAATAGTGAGCCCAGACAAATATTACCAAAGAAATTCAGCATTTTCCTTCATGGAAATAAAATTCAAAGTTGAGGACCAAGGAACAAGCTAGTAGCTTTGGTGTACGTCTAACAAGACTGAAAAAGCTGAGAAGTCAAGGGAGGGAGAAAGAATAATTATAGTGTACAGGAAATATAAAGAGGTCATAAAGAATATTAAAAGACAGAAGTCTCTTTTTTATACAAAAATGAAATAGCCTGAAGGGGAGAAGGGGGTAAGGTAGGTCTAGAAGTGATACAAAGCTTGTGTCACAGAAAGGGGAGTCATGCCATCTAGGAAAGAAGCATGGTATGGAAACTTAATAACTTTATGAATGAGGAGTTTAAAAATAGTTTATTTTCTGTTGAAGTAAGCAATGGCATAAGAGGGAAAAATGAATGTGTAGATTTAATGAGAAGCTAGAAAAGGTTATAATGTACATAAACCAGGCTATGTTTTGCAAGGATTGAGAAAGACTGAGCTACACAGAGACAGAAAGAGACAGAGCAGGAGGAGAGATGAAAGAGCGTATTAGAGGAGAGGTTGAAAAATGTCAGTGTCAGAGAGTCTTTCTCGGGTAGCATGTGAACCGAGACAGACATGGTGAGGTCTGGGTATCCACAAGTCATTTGTGCGCCAGCTGATGTTACTTTGTTTCTACAGGACCTGGGGGCATGGAAAGAGAGTAACTTGTCAATCTGTTTCCTGGTCTTAGACCTGGAGCATGGAACTAAAGATAGTGTCAGTATCAGCCTCCAGTAGGCCATTTACTATGTAACCTTATGTATATAATAGTGGTCTATCTGACCTTCCTTCCTGTTAGATTTTACTGACTGTCCCAATAGCTGGAGATTTTCAACAGTCTGAATTGCTTTTATCTTCACTTTACACAAAAGAAATACATTTCTCACCAAAGATGGAGCAAAAACATTTCTGGTGTAATGCAGACAAGATCAGGCAGCTAGTCTTTAGAGAAGGTGAGGGATAAAGGAAGATAGTCCTGTGATTTCTCTGAAATGATATGTTTGGATAAAACTTCAGGAAATACTGTACATACTAAAATTTCCATCACAGAATTTCCTTTGGCCTTCACAATGATGGAATCAGAGCTTGCTCTTGAACTAGCTTCTCGAGTTTATTTGGGGCTTTCAGTATGTAAATATTCATCATCAATTTCATTACTAATCTTTTAAATGTCAAAATGTTTGCTTTCAAATAAACTAAAATGTCTTTAAAAGCCATTTTCATATGACTGAAGATTTAAATTAATAGAGGAATTTCTTGAGACTGTCTAGCCTGCCCCATTATGCCGTGTGCAGGGATGTTTGAGAGGAAGCCCTCTCCAAAAGTTAAGGGAATGACATACAATTCTTATCTATTTCCATTTCTGAGCATAAGGTCAGAGTCATCCCTGATCAAAGACAAGGAAATCAATATACTGTCACAAAAATTATTAAATGAACAAAATCTTAGAGAATTTTCTCTTTATTGAGAAATTACATTGTTTTTTAATCCCTGTTTTACTAAAATATACTGTGAGTCAAAACATTTGAAACCACTAGTTACTTTGCTGAAATAACGGTTTTTGTAAGACAAATAAGTAGGCAAACCAATGTGTTGTGCGGGAAAATTTCAAACTTTAAGTGACCAGGCAAGGTTATTGAGTATGTGTTATGCACAGACCTTCAGTGGCTACTCCAGTGGGGAAACATGAAGGAAGCAGAAATCTAGGAAGAACCCAGCAGTAGGGATGTAGGCAACATATATTAGATGCTCACATTTTCTCCTCACAATTGCATGTCCAATTAATAGATTGAAAAATCATGCCACAACTGTACCTAAAGAAAAATAAAACACAGAGTTCCAAGTCACTTCATCTGACTACTGCATTATTTTTCATAAATCCAGGAAGGAAAGTGAAGACTTTTATCACTCACCGTCAAAAAGAAAATAGGGCTGTCATTAGTGCAATATTTTCCATGAAAATTATAAAAATAACTGTTAATTTTCTACAACAGAACTCTAAATCTGATTTTGAATTGATGTAATTAATATTATACAACATTTAATCTGTATAATATAAAAACACTTGAATATTTACATAATTAAGTGTCACATTATAATATTGTTCACTAATGTTCCAACTGCTGAGAAAACAGGGGTTAATAGAAACCATCTTCATCCTATGGAAATGATAGAGCAATTGGGAGTTGAAGAGGCAGATGATTTGTATCTAGAACATACCTTCAACACACTGTTGTACTTTTCCACCATTGGCTTTGCAGAGGATGGCACAGAGAAAGCTGGACCACACAATAGTCATGTAAAGTAGAAGGTTTGTAGGGGTCAGTCTGTAGAACTAATGTGCTCTGAAGAATACAGGCAATGATAGCATACTGTATCTGAAGTTTTGTGAAGCCAGTACTTTTAGACGCTCTTGCCACACAGGAAAACAATCAAGCAAAAGTAAACAGGGTAAGCATGAAATGATGAGTGCACTGCTTGTTTCAGCATGGCATGATCGAACATGCTATTTACATACATCGCACTGAGTGTCTCAAACATGGTCTTGTCACTCTTGCTCAGTGGTGATAGTACCATGAGATTATAATGGAGCTAAATAGCCCTTGCGATGTCGTCATCCTAATATCACAGCACCGTTCACACCCATGTGTTTATGCTGATGCTGGGATATAGAATATATATTAATGATACATATAGGAATTATTAACAGTGCATAAAACATGATGATGATAATTATTACTTTGTTAATAGCTCAGGTATTTTTAAGTTTTTACATTCATCCATTGTGTGTGTGTCTGTGTGATGCCACAGCATTTGTGTGGTGGTCAGAGAACAGCATGGGGTTGTCTAATTTCCATTTTCACCACGTGGATCCTGAGGATCTGACTCAGGTCCTCAGAGTTGGCAGCTAGTACCCTTATCTGATGATCTGTCTTCTCAGCCCTTGCTTATATATTTTATTATCGTTTACTTTTCTGATTATTTAAAATGCATATTTAATATATGCACATGTATATATAATATACTCTTGGTGTATATTAGGCATATGCAAGTTCATGCTGACTCTCTTTGTGATGCTTGCAGAACGGCAAATGACCCATTTGTAAGAAGGTATCTTAACGGCAAATGACCCATTTGTAAGAAGGTATCTTGGGAGTTACCCACCATGTGGCTGCATATGCATTAGTAACTGTTCTCACACTAATAAACATAAAATTCATGATAAGGGAACTGCTTACAAAGTTATCAAGTGCTACACAAAGAACTACAGGTAACCAAGGAGTGCTGAGAACGGGAGAAGTAGTCTTCTCCTGGGAGGAGCACACACATTGCTTATTCAGTAACGAATAGCCAGGCCTGAAAATATATATAGATAAGTAACATTATACAGACTTGGCAGTTGTACTAAGTATTTGGGAATATATATGTATATGTATATTCATATGTGAATGCAGTGACAATTAATGAAAAGAGAGGTCATGAATTTGATGTAGGTCAAGGAAAGTTTGGAGGGAGAAAGAAGGAGGGGGAAATTATGTAATTATAATCTGAAAAATCTAAAAAAGAGAAGATAATTAAAATATAAAATGAGAAAAAGGAATAATTAATGAATATGCATGAGCCTATTATTTATTTAAAAGAGCTGATAAAATGCTGGCATGTTTGGATCTGATGATGTCACAGCAATGAGAGTAGAACAAAAGCCCATGTGTGCCATGCATTGTAAGTATAATTGAAAGTAAAGAAATGAGAAAAATTGGATAGGCCAATGGGCTCGAGGTGTGCCATGGACTTTCTTGGCTTCTTTTTGTCATAGGGCTCTTAATGCTCTCTTCTAATTTAGAAAAAGAAAAATATCACAGCTGTAGTAGAAGAGTTTTACTAAGTAGTTCTTTCAATTTATTAGATTTTTTAATAAAAATATAAATACTAATCCAAATTCCCATTCCCTCACCTCCTTCCATTCCCTCCACACACCCTCCCACTCCACCCCCATCTAATCCTAAGAGAGGGTAAGCACATTGCTTTGTGGAAGGTCCAAGGCCCTCCCTACTATATCTAGGCTGAGCATGGTATACATCCAAAGAGAACAGGATCCCAGAAAGCCAGTACATGCAGTAGAGATAAATCCTGGTGCCACTGCCAGTGGTCCCTTAGTCTGCCCCAGCCAGGCAACTGTCAACCACATTCAGAGGGACTAGTTTGGTCCTATGACTGTACCTTCCTAGTCCAGCTGGAGTTGGTGAGCTCCCGTTAGCCCAGGTAAACAGTTTCAGTGGATGAACTCTTCATGGTCTTGACTTCTTTGCTCATATTCTCATTCCTTCCACTCTTCAACTGGATCTTGGGAGCTCAGGCCAGTGCTCCAATGTGGGTCTCTGCCTCTGTTTCCGTCTGTTGTTGGACAAAGGTTCTATGGTGATATTTAAGATAATCATCAGTCTGACTACAGGGCAAGTCAAGATCGGGCCCCATCTCCTCTATTGCTTAGGGTCTTAGGTGGGTTCATCCTTGTGGATTCCTGGGAATTTCTCTAGAGCCATGTTTCTGCTAACCCTATAATGGCTCCTTCAATCAATATATCTCTTTTCTTGCTCTCATCTCTGTTCTTCCTCCATCTGACTAAGCATTGACTTTTATCATCTTTTATGATTTGATCAGTGATTCTGCTCCTGTGTCTTAGTGTGCTGGACTGCTGTTTGATTTCCCACTGTGTGTGAAAGCAACTCACCCAGTGCAGACATGAGCAGATGCTAACCAACAGCATTGGTATCTTGTTTTCTAAACTATATAATACCATTCTCACACTATTTGATAATAGAATAATTCAATCAATCCTGTATGTTATCTACTGAGTTTAGATGAAGTTGAGACATATATCCAGAGATTGGTATAAGAACGCACAGAAACAGGAAAAAGGAAGTCAATTTAGGCTTTCTAGTGACATTGTTTCCAGCCAATTGAATGGGAAGAACAGATAGCACAGGTCTTGAAGTTGTCTTGTTGAAACTATGTCTTAATGTGTATTTCAAATGTGAAGTCTGTATGAAACATGATAGAAGGCAGATAATTTATTCATGGCTTGGATTTTTCACAATGTTCTGGACATTGTATACCCATTTTATGGAGGAAAAATGATACATAATACAAAGTAACAATAGATCTTTGGTGCAGATAGTTCAGGTTCAAGGATGTCTATATCTGGATACGATAGCTAAGCACATGTTACAATAGCTAGCGTTTGTGCATTGCAAGATGAATAGGACACTTGTGACATTGAGAAGAAACAGTGTGGAGAATGATGAGAAACATAATTTAGCAGACAGTAAAACACAAGCAAGGCCGAGAAGGAATTTAGACATTACAATGTTTCAGGAAGAGGTCTTATAAATTAGTGTATTCTAGGACAAGCAGGGAAAAATCTCTCCTGGACTAGATCTTAGGCAACTGAATACACACACACACACACACACACACACACACACACACACCACACACACACACACGTATACATGCCTATGTGCACACATGTATATATGTATGTGTATATGTCCCCAAATATATTAAGACAAAAGACCCATACATACAAAAGCATTAGAGAACTAGGAATTACTATAACTATGACATTGTAAAATAAAAGCTTGTTTGTAAACCAGGCAAATATATTCTCCAACATCCTTTTTTAATTTCTCTCTTTTGTAAAATCATAGTTTTACATAGTAGATTTTAAATCCATAATTTTATGTACTAGATTTTTGTAAAAGAAAATCAAGGACTATATGTTCTGAGGTTATCAGAAGGCAACACGCATAAGAATCTTTTCAACCTCAGTGAGTTCCTATAAACTGGTAGCATTGAGCTAGTATCTGACATATCAAAGAAACAGAAAAAAGCCAAGTACATCTTTCATGACCCTATGGCCCAGTGTTAAACCTTTTAAGTGAAACTTTGTGTCTAAGAAAGCCAAGCAGCTGTCATATCATCACCATGTGTGATGCTGTGGATTCTGCCAAGGAATAGGAAAAAGTAAGGGGAAAATAAAAAGATTTTAAGCCTCTGTCCTTACCCTCAGTCGTGCTACCCTAATGGCCCCGCAGACCACCAGTTACTGCAGTGCTGTCACACGAATCAGTCAGAAGGTTCAGAGAAAGCTCACGGGGAAACAGAAAACTGATATCCTCTCTCTCAAATGATGTTTGGAAACAATTCAGGTCAAAGGTATTATCTGATACTATTTCCAGGACAACATGTACTCTGCAGAGATTAAAATTATGAAAGAGAGAGTTAGTGCTGGTTGATGCCTATATTAGATGATTGGCACAAGGCTGTATCAGTCCCTAAGCCTCTCATGGGTTGGTGGTCTCTAACATTCCGACAGTGTGCTGTTGGCATGACCCATAGCCTAGCACATCCACCAGCCTTCACATGTGGCTTACCTTGATCTTGAGAGGAAACTGTAGCAATCTGCATTTTATGTATGACAGGATCAAGGCTTATGTTGAAATTAATTCACAATGTGCCCAAAGATACATAGTGATTAAATGAAAAACCCAAATGCCTGTGCATGTATTGAAGGGTTTAGCTCCATTTTGGGGGGAGAGGGTGCTATGCACCTGCTACCTAAAAGCAGCTGCATCTTCTCAGATGTCTTCTAGACATCAAGTAGAACATGTGCATCAAAGCTGAAAAATCCAACATCCTATCCTAACAGCAGGTAATGATACCCTCATTTAAATGGGATGGGGAAATGTGAGAGGCAGATAGCAAGGGGAACATCTGGTTTGTTGAGGGAATTCTGGGGGCCTGAATACATAGAGAAAGGGTGACAATCACAGGGTTGGATAACCAAGTAGCTGACAAAATGAGAACTTACTGAAAGTAACAGGATTAGTGAAGAAAACAGTGTGTTAAATATATTAGGCAGATTTAAATCTATTAAGTATTGACATCTCTTTCATAGTATTTCATCTATCATCTATCTATCTATCTATCTATCTATCTATCTATCTATCTATGTATCTATCTATGTATCGATGTATCTATGTATGTATGTATGTATGTATGTATGTACGTACGTACGTATCTATCTATCTATCTATCTATCTATCTATCTATCTATCTATCTATCTATCTATCTATCTATCTATCTATCCATTTTGACCTCCTCTCTCTCATATGTATATATGTACATATATAATGAAGTTATAAAATATATATGGAGAGAAAGTTACATGTGGAGACTATCTTTCTTGTTTCATTATTTAAGAGGAATCCAGGGAGTATGGAGATGTTCCGAGAGAAGTAAAAATCTTTAAGTATTACTAAGAATGAGATTCAACCTTGGCCCTACACATAGGGACATAAATAAAATGATACAGAAGAAGAATTGCAAAGTCACATGTACAGTGAGAGAAAGGTCAAGGTGTCACACTGGAAGTGATGGAACTGAGAGGAGGCAGAGTCATTTGTCAGGTTAACCAACCATTCAGCTACAGCCTTCACAGCATAGTTTTCTGGAATCTTGGATGATAGATCTTTGTAACAGGCCACGCTGCTTTCTGTTACCCAATAGATGAGTGTCACCAGTGATGGGCAGTGACTGTAATGGGAGCAACAACGGCTCTTACAGTGACTGTCTCTCATAGATAATTAAGAGAAAAATTAGGGACATAGTTAGGTGTTGAGTTGTAATTATTGTTTTTCAAGACAGGATTTCTCTGTGTAGCCTTGGATGTCCTGGAACTGGTTCTGTAGACCAGGTTCGCCTCAAACTCAAAGATCTGCCCTGCCTCTACCTCCAAAGTGCTGGGGTTAAAGGTGTGAGCCACTACCACCTGGATGTGTGACAGTTTTAACATAAATGGGTAAATGCACTTTTTATTATCTACTCTCAACAGTAATTGATTTTACATAGTCCATTTAAACCCTTTAAGTCTCCATTTTCTTCAAAATGGCTTATTTAAAATTATCTCAGAGTTGTCAGTGTAGATTACATAGGAAAATATTAATTATAAGCTGTGTGCTATTATCAGAATGCTAAACCTTCATTAAAGCTTCTGCCTTCCTTCTTCCCAGTCTTCCCTCCCTCCCTTCTCCATTTCTTCCTTCTTTTGTTTTCTTCCTTATTTATTTATCCCCTTTTCCCCTGTCCTCCCAGTCCTCCCTCGCGTTTTCCTCCCCTTCTCTTTTTTCCCTTCCACACCTTAAATGTGTTTATCTCTGTAGCATGGGGCAGGTAATGATATCTTTCATACGAGTTCTAGGAAAACAGTTTGGATTGGATGTTATGGATCTGCCATTGAGTTTTGAGCTGCTCTATTCTCTTGCTCTCTATAACCTTATATTGATATCCTTCAGCTTTCTTCTATGAGTGGTAATTTCAGTGACAATAATGACTGTGGCTTGCTAGTTACTCTAGGAAGCAACTCTTCCTTTACAGCAATTTACTTGGAACATACACACATGCAAACGCGCGCATGCGTGCGTGCACACACACACACAACACACACACACACACACACACACACACACACACCCCACTACTTATAGAAGAAGGATTTAACAACAACCATTTAAAAAAGTCTTGGAGACGTCCTGATTTTTAGTAGAGTGTACCTGTGTGTGAATATGGACCGGAACTATTCTTTCCAGTCTTTTTGCTGTTTTCATACATATTAAATAATAAAATGTTCCCTTGTTCTTGCAAGAAAACTAGTAAATTATAGGCACACGGAGTTCTTTTTGTTTGTTTTCCCCTAGCGGGAAAATCAGATTATTTAGAAACACTGTGTACATTTTCATTTGGAATTATGACTTTAGTAAATTTGTCTCCACCCACCATATTTTAACTCTTCCCCTTACATCCCAGCTTTTACTTGCTCCCCGCTCCCCATACAAGGCTAGCCTGTTTACCCCGCATGCTACTTTGCTTCTTCTCTCTGCATTTCAGCATGGCCACCCCTACACTGTGCCCACACCCACACTGTCAATAAATCAATACCCAAAGCTTGCAGGGCTTCTGGCAACTGAATCAAAAGTGGCTTCTTGTCAATTGTCAAAACGGGCATCCTGAGAGCCAGTCAGCTGGGGGAGATCTGCCCTGTCAGATGGCATTGCTGTGCAGGATGGAGAGAGCAGGCAGGTAGGAGCTGGACTGAGACACCGCCAGGAGTCAGCAGTGATCAGGAGGGGATTGAAAGGGAGACTGAAGGAAGGCAGCGATGGGAAGCCTCAGAACCGAGGCTCAAACATTGTCCCGTGATAGTGTTTCCTGAGGTGGCCCTTGGGAACGTTCCCTCCACCTTCCTTCCAGCTGTTCACGCCCATCCATTTGCCCAGGTTCTCTTTCTTTTTGGGTTTAATATATTCTCTCTTTTAAACACATTCTTTATGATTTATTGTTGTTTTCAGCAGTATTTATAGTTGCACAGGTTCTTCTGGAATCTGATATATGGTCTTAAAATGTTATTTAAATTTTGAATTTTTATTTAACTTGCTATTTCTTTAGACTGTATATTTCCATCTTGATTATAAATTCTTAGAGTGTAGGAAATAAATTTTATAGGATCTTCCTTCTTTTATGATATTTGTGGCAATAAATCCTCAAAAATATTTATAAGTTTAATTTCTTTCTTCTGTCTTTGAAGTAATTTAAAGCCTAAGACACCGGGTGCAAGTATTAAAATAAAACTAAATGATACTTCAGAATTTGCATACAAAGAGTCATAGAGAAGAAAACTGATATCAGAAAACAACAGTGGTGTATAAACATAGATTAGGCCATTGGTTGTGTACAACTCTCTCAAGCAAGCATGAAAGATTCTGGGTGACAGTTTGGACATATAAAGGGCACCTACGTTCAGAATGCTTAGTGGCTTATAGAGGCCAGGGTAAGCTTGTGGACAAAATCTGTTAGCAATGCGGAGGAGCTCTGCTATGACAAATGATCCTAAGTCAGCAGATAATGTAGAGGCATATTGTGCATATTTCTTTTAAACCAGAGGGTGGAATGTCTTGCATACAAATGCATATGAAACTGAAAACCACTCACATTTTATTTCCCAAACTAGTTCCCAGGTTGGGGGTGTGGTGTGGGGGAAGAAAGTCTTTGGTGAACCTTGGGGCATAAGCCTATAGAATACTGTCAATTTTGACTGTTTTAATTTTAAGGGGATTATTAATATTTTAGCAAATTATTTTTTTGTTTCACACTGAATATAACTGAGGTAGGACCAGGCAGTGATGGCGCAAGCCTTTAATCCCAGCACTTGGGAGGCAGAGGCAGGTGGATCCCTGTGAGTTCTAGTCCTGGCTGATCTACAGAACGAATTCCAGTACATCCAGGGCTACACGAAGAAACTTTGCCTCAAAAAACAAAAACAAAATCAAAACAAACAACCGCAGTCCTGTGAAGAACAGAACCTCTGTACTATTTGTAAGTTGTATGACAAAAGCAGGAGTGGGGGAGATCTGAGACCAGCGGACAGAGATTACAGCAAGGCATCATTTTTCCCAGATCAGAAGAAACTCTAAAATTAAGAGGGCAAGATTTATTTGGAAGGCACAATAGTTACTGCTATTACAAACTTCCAAGAAACAAACTAAGAAATGGTAAAAAATCACAATCAACATTTCTCCCTGGATTGGGGGTTTTTCTTCTTTGGCCCTGCCTCTTCGTTCAGCTACTTTTCCCTTTCCTCTGGTTTGGTGTTAATGAGAGCTTATCTGATCTACTGTCAACTTTTTCATCTATTCATTCATACCCCACAAAATCCTTTTTATTTCTCTGACCTTACAATCTGTCCCCCAGCTCAATTCTTGCTTATTTCTCACTGTGACCAAAGTGTTTTCAGCAATACGGTCTTACCATCTACTACTGGTGATGGATGGATGAAGAACAGTGTCAACAATTTTGTTCTGCAGATTTGAGGGCCTCCCTGATAACCTGATGGAGGGGGCAGGGGGCGGATTTGCTTAATAATCTGTGGCTTTGGGAAGTACGTTATCCTTCCCCCCATACAGGGTACTGTAGCTTAAACTTTTCAATGATATGTTTTAACATGTTTAAAGAAGAGTCAGTTTCCATATGAATTATCATAATCTTTAGTATGGTTCATTTCCTTCCCATCCCCTCCTAGGCCATGTACTCCCAGCCCTTCAGCACATTCTACCTTCGTTTTCTATCTTTCATATCACCTGTGCTTCACTCTGCGTGCTTGCTTAAGGCCTTCATTTTACACCCACCTCCTCAAATGGTACCCATCTATCTTTTTGTACACTACATGTGCTCCAAGTTCAACACCCTATCCTGAAAATTCATAGCTAGTATGTACATATCTCTAATGCGGTCATCAGTATCCAATCCTACCCCTAAGGCTCAGGAAACTTGTGGGAAAGGGAAGACAAGGAAGGTTAGAGCTGGAGGATGAAAAGGTGTGTTGCAGAAGACTTCTTTTGGATATGACACGGACATTATACTTATCAATTTGTTGCTGTTGTAAATACTACACAAGACTTGTGCAGGATTGGGGCTCCTTAAAATTTCATCATGAAAGAGCTATGGCTCATGGGGCCCCATCCTTTCCTCAAGAGCAGATAATAGTTAATATTACTGGGGGGAAGAGTATTACTTTCTTCTGTGGCATGGCCACTGATAAGTTGCCTATGTCCAGTTATTAATCTCCTATCCATACTCTTGAAAGCGACCCAATTAAATCCTATGAGGCACACACACACACAGACAAATAAACAGACACATACATATACACACACACAGAAATTTACACACATGCACAGATACACGCACAGACATACAGATACACAAATATACACAGACACACATGCATACACACACAGACACACATAGATACCCACAGACACATGTACATGGTTGAAAGTAGAAGAGGGACTTGTTGGGAAGAACGGTTCAGCAGGACAAGTAGCGGGAATGACATAATAGGTAACAGGTAATATTCATTACATGTTTGCAATGAGACTATTAACAAAAATATATTTAAAAAGATAAAAAATAAAGCTGTCTCCATTTCTTCATCACAGAAAGCAAATTAAAAACATTTTTTTTTCTTGTATGGAATCCTATTCAGTGACAAGCACACATGTTGTCTGCCTCACTAGGCTGATTTGCATTTTCTTGAGTGTAATTTTGAGACAGCCCAGCATGTTTGAAACAGCTTGGGCTCTGAAGATGGATAGACGTGTGCTGAGATTCAGTTCTTCTGTCACTAATAGGCACTTGGCAGCAATTCTTCCTCCAGATTTCTTCAGGGATGAGCCAGAGAGAGCTCTCTCTTCTGATCTCCTCTCTTTTATTCCATGGACTGTTCTATTCAGCCCCGTGCACCTTAATATTCAACAAAGTTTAAATCTTTATTATAACCATAAGTCATAACTAAAATAGACAAATATTTAAAATATTAGCACTGTTATGTGGTCTAGGATATGATGCTTATCAATTAATATTGTCATGCTGAAAAACGATCGACAGCTATGTTACAAGATGGAGGAGCGTGTGAGTTAAGCCCAAGATCTAGCAACCCCTCTCCTACCTGTGTTTCCTCAACAGAAATATGTGTGGATAATGAGGATTGGTCAGTATTTACAGCAGCATTACTCCTAATAGCCTCAAATTAAAATAAAATGCTAATGTTCATCAATATGCGCAAGTAAACCACATTTACAGGTTTGCATTACAAATGAAAAGAGAGCAAGGCACATTTACATACAATTCAAAGTGATTTTAGAAATCTTAGCTGCAGCAGCCCAACCTGTTCTAGAACTGCAAATCACCCCCAAACCCAAAACCAAAACAAACAAAAGCAAAACAAAACAAAAAAAACTAAAAATCTATGGCAAAGGCCAGGAAAGGCCTTATCAAGGGGTAGGAATAACCTAAGCTACCATGTTGATCTTGTTGGTGCTAACGTCCCTGGTTATCTTTCCTAAGGAAGTCTTCCTTAGATGACTTACTTAGAGACAACATAGAAAGTCAGACTCTGAATCTGTCACCATCTGAATGTCCCTGTTACGATTCTCTGCTAGTAACTTGGAAGGTTTACTCATGAGCACAGCCCAGATGTGGACTTTCTGCTTCTCCATATCGTCCTGTGTGCATGCAACTGTTCACCCTTCCAAAGTTAAGTCTAGTTTGTAGAATGGAGGCTTGAGAACAGGGCTTTAGAAATCTGTGACCCACATTCCAATCCTGGTTTGTTCAGTGAGTCTTGTGATCACAGCGTCTGTTAAATGTTGATGAGAGTAGAATGGCCTTCAGAGCTACTCACAAATAAAGTGCAAGAAGGGATGGGACCAGCACCTGGCACTTCAATTCAACTAAGAGTGCGTCACTATTATTATTATACCTTTCACAACAGAGAACAAAAGCAACAAACGTCACACACTGTTCAGTTCTCCTCAAGCTCGAGATTGTGTTTTGTCCATTTTGTTCAGGGCCAAAGTGGCTTTATTTCTGCTTATTTACAGAAAACTATTTTTCGCTTCCTTCCATATCTATGTGACCTTTGTATGGAGGATAAAATGGCATCCCAAAGAAGGGGACAAGAAAGAAGGGAACAGAACCTGCTGCTAGTAAGGATCTTTCAGAGAATGGTGTGTGTGTGTGTGTGTGTGTGTGTGTGTGTGTGTGTGTGTGATATCTGACTGCTAACTTCTACTTCTTTCCCAAAAAGAAGAAACAAATTTGTGAAAGTTTTGGAAATGGTTTGAGTGTAGAGAGTCACTGTCTGGATTCAGTTTGAACCCTAGAAAAAGGTCTCTAATGCATCCTAAGGCAACACCAGCTTCTGTGGGAATCTCCTTGTAAGACGGGATTTTAGAGTCACGTGAATTCAAATGAGAATCAGGGAGGCCAGCATAGCTCCATTCTTTTGTTCAATTTCAATGATCTCCTCATGGAAGGTCACACATTGCAAAGGTCTCTGGAAGGCTGAACAGCATCCCTGGCATGTGCGGTCGTGTTTAATTTTCGGTCTTTATAGCTACCACGTGACCACACTAGCTAATCCCTATCGAACTAATAAGGTCCTCTACTTCCACCTCTACTGATTAATCATCTGGTGGAGTTTTTAATATCCATTTGTGTTTCATTTGCTGGCATTATAAATGCCTTAATCCTGAAAGTGATGAATGATCTTGTAAGAGACAGGACTTCAAGTTTGATTTATGGAGTAGTGAGTTCGCTGACACTCTACCCTTGCAGATCATTGAAATAAAGAGCCTTGAAATAATTTCTGTGGCCTTAAAGCTTCCCTACTGTTTGCATAAGCCTTGTTTTTTGTTTACTTGATTCCCAGTTCCTTGGACACGCTCTAGCATCAACTTCCAATTTCATTTCCCAGTGGGAACTATTGTCCTTGTGCAAATTGGTTACTTCAGTCAGTAGGGTCATTTCCTTGTCTCCCAAACAAGCTTTCTGCACTCTTATCTGCCTGCCTCCTAAAGCGCTATGCTTGCTTTTAGTAGCTCTCTAGAACATTCTCTCTGTACTTAGATCCTACTTGTCCTTCAAGAAGTAAGAATGAAATTTTCCAACTTACATTAAGCAAGCTCTATTGTCAATATGTTTAGCGTTTTCTATTGACACTATTTGAGTACTTTCTAACTGTAAAATTATAGTAATTTATATGAATTTAATTTTCCAAAAAAAGTGGTTTTTTTTTTTTATGAGAGAATGCACTTGCTGGGAAATCTGAAGCCTGGATTTGATCTGTGAAAACCATGCATTGGTAAAAGGTCAGAACCAGCATACAAAATTGTCCTCTGGTCTCTATGTACACACTGTGGCAGGCGTGCCCTCACACACATCATTCACAAACACACATTAATGAAAAATACACTTAAGTAATATATAGTCTAGGTATTATGAATAAGAATAAAATAAATACTCCAGACCCTACCATTCAGTCTACTAGCATACTCTAAAATATTTTTGATCACCAAAAAGAAAACATGATTTTGGAGTCAGTATAAATGTTATCACTTCTTGATAAAAGAGAACCATAAAATAATGGTGTTTTTTTGTACTCCTTAAAATATATACACACGAGCTATTTCCATGTATCTGGTATCAAATATCTTTTAATGATGAGGAACATATAAACATGCATTGATATGAAATACTCATTACAATCCTTCTATGACAGTAATGAATATTCTTCAGTGTTCTTGCATTTGTGAAACTATTTTCAGATTTAGGAGGCTTGGATCCACTGTAAATCTCAAGATAGTGCTAATATCCTAACAAGGTCCCTAACCCAGGTCAATGGATAACTAACATATAGCTCTTGGATTTTTAAGTCTCATTCAGTGCATGCATGTGTGTTTTGCTGGTGCCGATGATGAATATATGCAGTAGAAAATATTCTTTTAGAGTTTATTTTGGATTTGAACCAATAATTGTTGGCAAATTTTATTTGCTTCCCCAGTACCGATTTCCTTCCTTCCATCTTTTTCTTCAAAGTCATGTCACTGCTTCATTGCTTTGCCTCTTAAAACACTTGAAAAATAAGAGATACTCTCTCTTTCTATACAACCTACTGAGTCCATCTGGTTTTTTGTTTATGTACATTAATTTAGGGCTGATCAGGGAAGGTTGGAAATAATATACATATAGCACTCACATTTAAAATCCTCAAAAAGTTATTTAGAAAATTTATAAGAAAGAGAAAAGCAGGCACCCAAAATAAAGAAAACAGCCAAGCAAACAAAACTCCGCACACAAAAATCAGGATCCATCTATTTTAAAGCTAAGGTTTCTGATTAGGGACACCTGTGTGAAGCCTTGCTCATTCCAGATGTGACCACTGCTGTAGTCTAGTCTCAGGTTTTCTTCCTCGAAGAAGAAGAGAGCTGAGTGGCCAAACGTCCCCTGCCTCACCTAGCATCATCAGGCAAGCAGGAATCACATAACACACATTTCCGTATATTTTCTAGAAATAATAATGTTACCCAGCTAGTCCAATTAAATTATCTAGGCAATTGAGTTAAATGCTTAGAATCTGCATCTCTGAAATATTACACCATTTATCAAATCAGCCAGTGCATGAAGCTATGCTACAGATAAATAGATGAATATAATCTTTCTTATATGATCTTGATTTAGATAAAATGATTACATTGAATTTTAAATAAAGTTTACCGTTTTACATATGAATTGTAATTTAAATAAATTTGATGCTGAAGAGTAAGTTTTACATTTATTTGTATATTTGTCTAGATATTTAAACTGACTTTGCCATCTTCATTTTTCTAATTGACAGAGAACAGCAGCTTACTAATTTGTATTTGATATCTTGACTTTTGTTTTTAACTCTAAATCATTAGATTTATCTCTCCACATGTCTTGACATAATACCTATACTAATTAATTAATTGTGAAACTTTTATATAGGCAGGAAAGTATATATAACATAGTGCAACATAATTTCTCAAAATATACCTTCATATAAAACTTAGACATTAAATTCTGGTATTAATTCATGTTTTTCTCAAAGTCATTTTAACCCTTCGATATCATATAATTCAAAGAAATTAAATCTTTGATATTACTAAGAGTCAGATAATTATAAAATATATTGTGCGTTAGATGATTACTGTTCCACAGTACTAAATATTGCAAGCAAGAAGGAGAATTTGAACTTCATCTGCATGCAGATATTTTACATTCTTGAACTAAGTCTGACAAATCCTTGTTGTCTGTAATTCACTTCTCTGATATTTGATGTCATGGACATGTATGATTACTCATCTTTCTGCTGGATATATTTATATTTGCTCTTCCATGAGAACCTTATACCAGAGTTTGAGGAGATGAGAAAAAAAGAAAAAAGCCCCACCATTTCCCTATTATTTTTTTTAAAATACTTTTTGAGATTATAATAATCACATAATTTCCCTCTACCCTCTCTTCCCTCAAAAAATTCTCCTGCCGGGTGGTGGTGGCGCATGCCTATAATCCCAGCACTCGGGAGGCAGAGGCAGGCGGATCTCTGTGAGTTCGAGACCAGCCTGGTCTACAAAGGGAGTTCCAGGACAGGCTCCAAAGCTACAGAGAAACCCTGTCTCGAAAAACCAAAAAAAAAAAAAAAAAAAAAAAAATTCTCCTATATGCCCCTCCTGGGTATCTTTCAAAATTCATGGACTCATTGTTTTGTTAAATATTGTTATGTTCATGCATTAATTCCCAAATATTTAAATATACCTTGCTCAGTCTGTGTAGTGTAATTTAATATATATTTTCCGTGCTGATCATTTGGTATTAGGTAACTTTCCTGGAGAAGACTATTTTCTTGTAGTTCTTTTTTTATTTTATTTTATTTATTTATTTTTACATACCAATCCCACTTCCCCCTCCCTCCTCTCTTTCCACTCCCCTCACCTTCCCCCCACCCTCCATGTGCACATCAGAAAGGGTAAGGCCTCCCCTCAGAAGTCAACTAAATCTGTCCCATCACCTCACTGAGGCAGGACCCAGACCTCCCCTTTCTCCCCCATGCCTAGGCTGAGCGAGGTATCTCTCTAGAGAGAATGAGCTCCACAAATTTGGTTCATGCATTAGCATTAGATCCTGGTCCCACTGCCAGCTACTCAATCTAATGCCCAAGCCACACCATTGTCACCTGTAATCAGGGGGCTAGTTTGGTCCTATGCAGGTTCCCCAGTTGTCAGTACAAAGTCAGTGATCTCCCACTAGCTCAGCTCAGCTGATTCTGTGGGTTTCCCCACCATGGCCTTGATCCCTTTGTTCACATTCTCACTCCTCCCTCTCTTCGACTGTACTCCTGGAGTTCAGCCCAGTGGTTAGTTGTGGATCTCTGCATCTGCTTCCATCTGTTTCTGGAAGAGGGTTTTAGCTTCTCTGGGGTTGTGGATTGTAGGCTGGTTATCCTTTGCTTTATGTCTAATATCCACTTATGAGTGAATACATATTATATTTGTCTTCCTAGGTCTGGGTTACCTCACTCAGGATGTTTTCTTCTAGTTCTGTCCATTTGTTTGCAAATTTAAAGATGTCATTGTTTTTTACTGCTGAGTAGTACTCCATAGTGTAAATGTACCACATTTTTTATCCATTTTTTGGTTGAGGGGCATCTAGGTTGTTTCCAGATTCTGGCTATTACAAATAATGCTCCTATGAACATTGTTGAGCAAATGTCCTTGTGGTGTGAGGAAGCCTCCTTTGGGTACATGACCAAAAGTGGTATTGCTGGGTCTTTTTTTTTTTTTTTGGTTTTTTGAGACAGGGTTTCTCTGTAGCTTTGGTGCCTGTCCCGGAACTAGCTCTTGTAGACCAGGCTGGCCTCGAACTCATAGAGATCCACCTGCCTCTGCCTCCCAAGTGCTGGGATTAAAGGCGTGAGCCACCACCGCCCGGCCTTGCTGGGTCTTGAAGTAGATTGATTCCTAATTTTCTGAGAAATCGCCATACTGATTTTGACAGTTGCTGTACTAGTTTTTACTCCCATCAGCAATGGAGGAGTGTACCTCTTGCTCCACATCCTCTCCAGCATGAGCTGTCACTTGTGTTTTTGATCTTAGCCATTCTGACAGGTGTAAGGGTACTCACCTAGGAGAAGATAGAATATTCTTTGCTTAGTAGTCATTAATTGCCTGTAGCTTTTCATATAGGGACGGGGCTTTCTCCCATCCATGACAGAATGTCAATTGTTGTCATTGTTCAGGCTTTGTCTAGATGATCATGTTGTTGAGACTTCATGGGTGTAGTTTCCTTGCCATATACAGAAGACACTATCTTGCATTAGATGTCCAGCCCCCTGACCCCTACAATCTTTCTGATTCCTCTTCTGGGATGCTCCTTGAGCCATTTGTGTGGGGGTTGTGCTGTAGATCCATCAACTGGGGCTGGGCACCCCACAGTCAGTTGCGCTCTGCATTTGGACCAGCTGTGACTTTCCAGAAAGGTCTCTGCTGCAAAAAGAAGCTGTTTTGATGGGGGCTAAGATACACTTACCTGTGTATATAACATCAAGTTTTTCAAATGTGGTTGGAAACAATACTGGTTTAGGAAAGTGGCAGTAGTAGGCCCTCCTTTAGGGCCAATGGGCTAACTAGCCTCGGACAGCGGTTAGGTTTATAGTATCAGATACACGTTACCTTTTATTGAAATCATCTGACTCTTAATTTCCGCTGAGATGTGTGTTTCTCTTTACTAGATTTCCTACTGCACTGGTCACTTTTGTGTTTCACAGATGTTACAGCTAGGCTACTAGAATTTCCTCAGTTAATTTTTGAGACTATTGGTAGGTCTCACAAACTGAAACACCCCCTCTGTATTCAGTGACTATGAATTCTGACATTGCTTTAGGGTAAGATAAGAAACTTGAAGTCAGTTAAGGAAATTTCAAGGAATAAGAAGATTTTTATAAAATATGCCCCGAGGAATCTCATTCAAATATCCTTCTTTTGTGAAGTGGTCAAAGAATGGATATTACATGAAGATGAAGAATTTTTAATTTGGGTACATGCAAGTAAATTGGATAGTGAGTACTGTAACTCCAAAAAGCCTCAATATGTGCATTCAAGTGTGGTTTTCCTATAGAACTTCTTCTCAAAAGCACTTTTTGGGGAAATGGGTAACTACATAGGCATCTTCAAGGCAAAAGACTGTTTTACTGTTTCTTAAAACATTTTACTCAGGTAATAGAGATCCTAGTGGCTTTAAGAGTAAAAGTGTCCTGAATATTGCATCTGTATTTGATCTTGTCAATATTAGTGTTCCCTTATTAGATCATAGACATCATTAAAAGTTATCTTTTCAATAATGTATGTGTAATGACAAATGAATTGGCAAGTCTGAACTTGGAAATATCTATCTCAGGTAAATGTATCATATACTTAAAATATCTAAATGGAGCAAAAATCCATGGAAAAATAAACTATTGGGCATTTGTTGAATATTGTTAAGAAATAAAAGGTTAAATAAAACAGATGGAATCTTTCCCCCAATTACTATTGGCTGAGATGGTACTGTGAACATTCAGAATCCAAATAACAAATAATCCAAAGGTCATCTTTGTTTTTGAAGCATAAAATCCAATTTCTTCTGCAGAACATTTTCTCTGCTGGATAACTGAATAGCAGGCTCTGCTTTAATTTCCAGAGAACAATTCAGTTTAAGGTGAAGGGCTCCCAGGCACACAGTACTCCCCGGAAATCAGGTTCTGAAGCCCCATCAGAGGAGATGTTAAAATGAAGACAACCATGACCTTCTGCCGATGACATTATCTGCCAGGAGCAAGCAGTTTCTGAAGGAGGTGTGGAATGACTGAAGCACTCTAGTATGGCATCAGCATCCTCATGTTTTACAGCTTTCAGAGCAAACCCACGGTATGAGCACCCCCCACACAGAGATGACTAGTGAGTGAGTTAGTGACGCTTAGTGGTCCTGTGGGCTGGAGGTGACTGAGTCTTTAACACATTGGTGCCTCACGCACATGGCCAAGTATAGAAACACTTGAGGAAAATGACTGCATCTTGTCACAGTACAGAGGCTGATGCTTCCATCCATTGGAAGAATGAGTACAGGTGAATTCTATTTAGTTTTAAATTCATGAGGACAGATTTGGGAACTAAAAGAAAAATCACAAAAATGCACAAAATATAACCACATAGATTAACTCTTGATTAATTACATTTTCAGTGACCCCCCCCCCCATTCTGTGCTTTCTTCAAATGTTCCAAGATACAGTCCTTGCCTTCTGTTTCCCCACTGCTAACACTTGCACATATACCCACATAGACAGCCTCTGTCAGAGACAAACACTATAGGAAGGAATATATTGAACATGGAGGAGCTTCAGTCAGCTCAGGAAACTCAGAACTCAGCTAGCACAGGGTGGCTGTTGGGTAATGACCCAGGCAAGTGCAATTGGGAGACTGAGAAGGAGCAAAGGGATGATAAGTGCATTTGAATTACTCCGTGCTCATCAAAGTTCAGCGCAAGTTCAAGAAAATATTTGTGGACAATTTCATGAATAATTCATTTTGAGATTTCCTATTAGCTTTTAGTGAATACCATGAAGCAATTGATGTTACCATAATTTGTAGCAAACTGTATATTTTGCTATCTTGTGTCTATTCTAAATTCTGCCAGTCCCCTTTTAATGAGAAGTCTATTTTATTATATAGGCATGCTACAGCCAGGCTCCTCTGTTTAGGACAGGGCCCAGGAAGATGTTCGTCTGTATTAGTATTTTTTTTTTTTTAGATAAAAAAGAATCATTTTTTTTTCTTCTAGAATTTTATATGTATATAAAATATATTTTGATAATATCGCTCTGAACTCTCCCTCCAACTCTTTCCAGACCCATAGGCACCATGTCCCTTCAGATCCTTTCTTCATGACTCATTGAATCTAATCAGTGCTGTCTGTAAGTGTACAGGCAAAGGACCATTCACTGGAGCATGGGAAACATGCTTACCTGAATCTATTCCAGCAGCTTTCAACTGCCAAAGCTTCTCAGCAGTGGGGTTTCATGACCCCATACTTTAACCATGCTAGAATTAGGACTGGCTTGATCTAGTGCACGACTTGTGTAGGCAGTCACAGTCACTGTGAGTTTGTGAATGCGACTGCCTTGTCCTGTCCAGAGAACACTGCTTCATAGTAGCCTCTTCCTGCCACATCTTAATGTTAATATCACTGCATTTCCTGTAAGTAAATTCAAATACTTTGAGATATTTTAGTAGTGGGAAATTTTGTGATTGGACATCTTTAGTTTATACATCTCCATTTGAAAATATGGAAATGTAAATAGGATTTTCTTTTTTTCTTTCTTCTCTCTCTCCCTCTCTCTTTAGCATTACTGCTTCAGATATTAACAGAAGTCATTTGGTGATAATTTTAAAGGCTTCAAATGCATTTTTCTGCCCTTATGCAAAGCAGGCTGAAAAGAATATTATGGCCGTTTCAAGGATGAGGACTCTGGGACACATTCACAGTTCTTTCTAGACTGATAGGTTTTATATAGAAGAAATTGAACTATCATTTCTGTTATTTTTTTCTGTTAAGATTTGTAAGTTTATTCTACTATTAGGCTGAGATTTTTATAATGAAATTAATTGAAACACCGTAGACTCACAATAACATTCCATACAGAGGCAAACCTTGACTTCTATGACAGTCCTCAAGTCACGTTCATGCTTCCTCAAACCCTTACTTGGTGTACTTCGGGCTGGTGATTAGAAAGGCAGCTGCCTTGAGATCTACCACCTTAAGAAAGGTCAACAAAAATATTCTAAGTATCACCCAACAGAACCACATGTGACCCTAGTCCTAATACAGCAGCTAGACAAATTTCTTGAGACTCATATGAAACTGAGAATCCAAAGACACTTCTAAGACAATTAGGATTCAGGGCACTGTGAGGTTGTGTGATCTGGGGCTTTTAGTGACATATTGTTGAACAAATCTGCTAGAACAAGCAGTAGGAGAGAATTGCACTGCTATTTGTGGACTTAGGGCTGAGTAAGCTAAACTTAAAACTAAATAAAACAATGAAAATCCATAACTTGACTTGAGTCATAAGAGGACACAAGAAATGAGATGTGTCATAGGTTAACTGTGGTGGTGTAGAAGAAAATGGCCCCCAAAGAGTGTGGCACTATTCGGAGCTGTGGCTTGTTAGAGGAAGCGTGTCACAGTGGGGGCGGGCTTTGAGGTCTCATGTTCAAACTTCCCCTAGTGTGACTGTCAGTTGACTTCCTGCTCCTTTCTGGTCAAGATGCAGCACTCTCAGCTCCAGCACCATGTCTGCCTGCACACTGCCATGCTTCCCATCGTCATGATAATGGACTGAACCTCTGAAACTCCAAGTGAGCCACCCCAGTTAAATGGTTTTATTTATAGAAGTTGCTAAGGTCATGGTGTCTCTTCATATCAATAAAAACACTAAGTAATGTTGATCTTAACTGAATCAACCTAAGTACAGTGTTCAAAATAGTGCTCGTTAGTAAGAAAATACTTAAGTCAATTGTTGCCACAATCATCTTTAAGATAAGTCAAATGTGATGGACCACCTGTTAGGAATCAAAGATGGGAAAGTCTTGACGCTTTTTGAACTTTGTTCAATCTGACTCCTTTAAGAAATTATCTTTGGGGAGAGGGTTGGAGAACTTGTTCATCAGTTAAGAGAATATGTTGCTCTTCTAGAGAATTGTTTTCCAGCACCCACATCAGGCAACTACCTGTATCTCTAGTTCCGGGATATTCAAGCCCCTCTTCTGGTCTATGAACACAGCATGAATTTTATTACATATAGAAATATGGGTGAGGATTTACTTACAGAATCAGAAATATCTCAAAGACAGCTATGGCAAAAAAAAGCCCATGTCAGCGAGGTTGTCAGCTCATAAAAGCTGAGAACATGGAGCACACTACACAGCCTATAAGCAGCTCAGCAGGTTGAAGGGTTTCTTTCCAGGTGCCTCAGTTGGCCTCAGCCCTCCCAGGCTGTTCAACTGGTGCCTTTTTCTCTCAGGCTGCTTATCTAGCCTGGGAGTCTTCCTTGCATCTTGACTTGTCTGAAAGTAGCTCTCTGCAGTCCTACTGTTTACTCCTGGGGAGAGGGACCTAATGAAGCTTGTCAGTTTCAGGGACTTCCTGAAGCCTACTCGAGTTGTTTCCTTTCTGTCTTAAGGAGCTTTCCCTGCAAAACGGAACATCAGCTGTTCAAAGTTCAGACTGACTGTTGATGTTGGAATGGTCATACACTATTTTGTAGTAAAGGATTTGGGTAACTTAAAGAATATTTTATAACAGCTTTCAGAAAGAGAAGGAAAAAATGGAAGAGTGAAAGCGAATTTTTAGTAAAGGAAGAAACTCAGAAAATAACCTACTGAATCTGATGAGGAAGCTACCATTCCGAACACATAAACTATAGGCTGAGGTCAGCTGCAGAATGAATGTTTATTCAGAGATACTTGATACCAAAGCCTGCTTTTTCCTGCTTTTATTGTGGTGTCTCAGTCTGGCTTTATCAGTTCCTAATCCGACTGTGAGATTTCCACTTTTCTTCCCTTCTTGTCTCTTTCTTGTCAGCTTGCAGCAGTTTTCTAGTAAGAATGCTAACTATGTGGAGGCCGACTTCGTGCTCCCTCCTGTTGGATAGGCATAAAACCTGATGAGTAAATGAACCTTTGCTGAGTTGCAGAGTTGCAGACCTCAGGGTTCACACACTCTGGGGACTCTTGTTTCTGCCACCATCCTCTACTTTAAAAACTTATTTTAGTTTTTATGAAGAAAAAAACGATAGATTCTGACACTGAAGAAGCATATGAAGGTATCAATACCACAGTGGGGACCAGAGAAAATTGAATAGACTGTAGCAATGATAAAAACAATAGACAAACAAACAAACAAACAAAAAGCAAGCAAAACCGCCCAGGGATCCAGCAACAGTTCAAGCCAGGCATGTTCCTAACTGTCCTCACCCTTGGTTTCTACCAGATGAACTGGGTCCCATGTTAACATGACAAAAAATGGCATATGGAGTTGTGGGAATTTGCAAATACCTTTTTATTCACTAAAGGCAGAAAGGAAATGAGCTTTAGATTGACACAAAATTCAATCACCTTCAAAAAACGCATTTTCTCTGTTCTTTCCTTTCTTTTAGTGTATTGCATTTTGACTCATTTTTTGAGGCTGACAGAGTTCTTAGACTTAGGGGAGTCAGGATGGAACTTTTAAAAAAGTGGCAAAACAAGAGTGACTTTGAATGAATTGTAACTAATTCTATGTGATTAAATTATTCTAAAGATAATGCACATGTCTATTTATGCTGAAAGGCAAATAACATGCTTAGCCAAGTCTACAGAAACTTTGTTTTAGATTGCGTCTCCTAAGACAAAATTCAATTAAAATTTTTATTGAAAGTCTGGCTTTCAAAAAACATGACATGCATGTATTTGGTATGTTCAAGACCATCTGTGTACAAGTTTTAGATTCTGAACAAATTAAACATTAACATTCACAAAGGGAGAGATTTTTTTTTTGTCAAGGAACTCATTTTTGGACACAAAGAATTAAACTGACAACAAATTTTTCTCCACTAAAACTACACTTCACAGACTATAATGAAATAGCAAGCTAGCATGATTCTTCTCGTTTGAGTTGTAGATTGCTGCAAATGGCTACTTTACAAATAAAGGAGGCAGGACTTGCAACTGCTTTGGCTTTTTGATAGGGCAGGATTTAGATAGGTGGAGTAGACAGAAGAGAATGCTGGGAAGAAGGGAAGTTAGTTAATTGCCATGCTTCTCCTCTCTGGGGCAGACGCGATGAAGCTACAGCCCAAGATGGACATATGCTAGAATCTTCCTGGTAAGATGGGTTAGTCAAGATGTGAGAGTTAGCCAGTAAGAGGCTAGAGCTAACGGGCCAACCAGTGTTTAAATGAATACAATTTGTGTGTTGTTATTTCAGGTATAAAGCTAGCCGGTGGCCTGGAGCTGGGAGGCGGAACACAGCCCATAGCTCCTTCTACAGGAGACTATAAGGATTTTTTTTTTGAGGCAAGGTTTCTCTGTAACTTTGGAGCCTGTCTATCCTGGAACTAGCTCTTGTAGTCCAGGCTGGCCTTTAACTCACAGAGATCTGCCTGCCTCTGCCTCCCAAGTGCTGGGATTAAAAGTGTGCCTCACCACCGCCCAGTTTGACTATAAGGAATATATATATATACATATATATATGTATATATATACATATATATATACATATATATGTATATATATATATATATATATCAAGATACATTTTAAATTTAACAGCAATGACAACAAAACTAAGATTGATAACTAATTCCAGCTATACCAGTGCTACAAAAACAAAAACAAAACAAGGAACCAAATATGTAGTAAGTTAGATACAGGAAGATCCTGGCTGAGCAAATAAGATACAAAGGCTATTTGGGAAAAATATGAATATAGTCTGAATTTTAAATAAAGGTTTTATTTAGGTGGAAAAATGGGAATTATTAGCTAAAAATAGTTATAGCTCAGTGTGCATGATTTAAAATTGTATTTACTTATGTGTTATTGAAAAGTGTTCAGTTATGACAATGACAGTGCATAAATGTATTATGAACTTAAAAATATAAAGGTGACTTGTGATATTTTTATTCAAATATCAAATGAACTTAGTTTATATCTATTTTGCAGTTACTGCTACTTCTAAATAGTACATAAATAGTAAGGATAATTACTAGCAGTAATCATTTAGTTAAAATTACACAGAAACCAGGCCTCAATGCTATCTGAAGTTTGGTGGGATTGCCATAATTTTCTTCCCATGACCCAGAGTTTGTTCCACCCACACAAGATTCATTGGCCTACATGTCCCGCCCTCCGTGGCAAAGACATGCAGCTTTTCCCTGTCTCTCCTTTATGGCTGTCAAATGCTCATTTATGTTTCCACACTCATTTTATTCCTGCCTCTTCTATGAGGCATCTTGGCAACCCACAAATTATTTCTGAGTTTCCAAGGGTGTGTTAATAGTTTTCAAACACCACTGGGATACTTTTATCTTTTATGGTTTGTTAGCACATGATGGTCTCTATTCTAATAGTTGCATGGAGAGTTCAAAAAGCTGCCAATACAACAAAACAAAATAAATTAAGGTGACTTTCTCGTTGCCTGTGAAGCCTGACCAGACACAAAATCAAACAAGTTGTGTGAGGACCTGGGGACAATTGATGTTCCATGAGCTTTGTTGGTGTATGGGAAAGGTGGTTTTGTTGTTGCTAGGTTAGATCAGAGCAGGGGTTTTAGTTTAATTTAGTTTTTGTTTTGTTTTTGAGACAGATAGGTGATATGTGATTATGAAGGTTGACTTTATATCCCAGCTGTGTAGACCAGGCTGCCCCCAAACTCATGATCTTTGAGGTTCAGTCTCCTGAGTGCTGGGTTACAGTTGTAGACTATTAGACCTGGCTTAGAAACTATATTCCTCTTTCTTCATCTTAGTTTCTATTTCAAGCTCAGTTCAGATATCGAAAGGTTTACTCAAGTTCAGACATCCTTCAAAAGTTTTAACTTTGGCTGAAGTGAAGAGGCTGAGTTATGAAAGTGTGCCATAGGACCAGGGATGGATGGTCCACAGGTCCCATCTGAATTTGAAAGCTGTCATGTGTAGCAGGATGACGATGATGCAGTGGTCCTAAATCCTGCTCCAGATGCATCTAGAACAACAAAAGTATCAGAAACTTTGAATTTCCTTCACACCTTAATGCTGTTGCTTTTAATGAAAGGGCCCACCCAAGGCAGTGAATGCTAGGCTGTGGTCGTTTCTTTCCAAATAGTTAGATGATGGGCTCTAAAAGCCACCAGTAAAGCACAACAGAACCAAGTACAAGTGCTCTTCAGTTGACCTAGGAAGTTTTATTTGACACAAAAAAATGAAGTAATGAGCTGTCAGCTGAGTGGGACATACAGGACATTCAATTGTCTAATTAAGACACCCCTCTTTGGTCAGGTAGCCGGAATGTTGCCCCCCCCCACCCCCGTGTGGTCCCACACTCTGCTTTTAAGCAGTTATGTCACATTTTCCATTAGGAAAGCAGTTTAGAGCAAAGTCACCTTTAAAATTCAGATCCTCGTGGTCTCTGTTAAAGGGTTTAGAAGGAGAAGTGGAAAGGTTCTGAACTCGTGTCTCCCCATTCGCCTCGTGCCTGTGGGTCCTCGGGAGGTGAGAATGAAAGAATAGGATGTGTGGAAAGTTTCTTCTTCGTTCTCCCTGGCAGTCCCGCTTCCAATGAAAAATCAGTTACTTCACCACCTTGCAAGGTATGGGAGGTCGTGAAGATTCTGAGGAAATGAGGAATGTTTTGAAAATTGACCATTATTTATTCATAGTACAACTAAGAGAAAAATTAAGATTGTAACTAAAAATTACACACACACACACACACACACACACACACACACACACACACACACGATGCCTCATGCCTCCCTTCCAGTCATTGGGCTTTAAGTCGTAGACTTGAGAATCTTCTACCACCTCTAGAGTAATTCTCCAAACACAGAAAATAAAAGGGGGGGGGGAGGTTATGAAGGAAATCAATGATCTGGAAGCAATCAGTGAACTGTTAATTAATGTGACATAAAACTTTAAGAAAACGTTACATATGATCTGTCAGAAGGGAATGTGGCTTTGATATCATCAACAGCGCCTGAGGTAATGTTCTCTCACAGGTAATGGAGGAGCAGTTGCCATTTCTTTTTTTTTTTTTTTGGTTTTTTGAGACAGGGTTTCTCTGTGGCTTTGGAGTCTGTCCTGGCACTAGCTCTGTAGACCAGGCTGGACTCGAACTCACAGAGATCCGCCTGCCTCTGCCTCCCGAGTGCTGGGATTAAAGGCGTGCGCCACCACCGCCCGGCTCAGTTGCCATTTCTTCTGGTGAAAAAACCAACAGGTTAGTGTTAACAGACCATAGTTAGCAAAGTGTATTAATAATGGAAGGAAATCATTTTTTCTTTCTTTTTATTTGTTTTGTTTTGTTTTGTCTTTTTGAGATAGGCTTTTTCTATGTAGCCCTGGCTGCTCTGGAACTGAATCTGCAGACCAGGCTGGACTTGAACTCAGAGATATGCTTGGGAGTGCTGGGATCAAAGGTGTGGGCCACCACTGCCCAGTAGAAATGATCTCAATACAAATGAAACTGTCCCTTTGTCCCATTTAAACCCAAGTCCTCTGAACTGAGAATGCAGGATGTAGCTGTATTTACTTTGTTAGATGCATAGATAAAATCAAACGTTAGAGGAGAAGCCTTAAAAAAAAAGGCAGATATCAGGAATAAACCCAGAGTAGTTAATGAAACTTTCATTTTTACTACTATTTAATGACTTTGTTGACTCTTTGGGAATTTCACATCATGCACCTCAGTTCTACTTGTCCCCCCAACTTTCCCCTCATCCCTGTCAAGGCCCTCTAATATAAGGAAACAACTTAAAGTTAGCATGAAAGCAAACAAAAGCGAAAACAAAAACAAGCAAACAAAAACAAAGCAAAAATCACAACAGAAAAATCTCTTAGCTTCTCCCTTTTCCTGTCTCTCCAACACCTCTTCATTCGTCCTGGTGGCAATTGAGGCTTTGATGTGCCATGTAGAATAACTCTTAGTTCCGTCAGTTTTACTGGCAAATGTTCATTGGCAGTGAGTCTCTGGTCTGGTTCAAGGACTCTGGTTTCTGGTACACCACCATCACTGGATCCCCACCAGCACTATTCTGGGATATCCTGTGGTTGCCTTGAGTCTTGGAGATCTTGTGGGTGTTGTATTCTAGGACCAGTGGCTTCATCAGCTCCAGCAGGTCCTAGGTAGGGTAAATGCTACAAAGGGTCAACCCAAGACTGGGCTGTGGATCTGGGTGTTTGTCAAGCCCGTCAGTTTGAGCCCCTGCAGCCACCTGCTTCAGCCAAGGGGGTGGAATCAGCTCCCCTATGAGCATCCCCTCGGGATGGGTTCACCCTGACCTGTGGTGAGGGGTGGGGGCTGTCTCTCCAGCATGCAGGGGCCAGCTCTTCTGCTGTAGTCTCCAGCAAGAGGCAAGAACAGTTTTCCCAGGGCAGGGCTGGTTCAGCATGGCCCTCTAATTTCATTTCACATGGTTCTTAAGGTCTTCTGAGGTGACAGAGGCAACAGACATCTGCACAGACCCCAGCTGTAGCTAGACCAAGGACCCAGATACAGCCCTCAGCCACAGCTTGCGCCTGGGCAACGTCTTGGCTCTGGGTGTAAGGAATGGCACTCAGGTGGGAATGGATCTGGCATCCGTATGGCCGCTGGACACCACCTAGGCCTCAGATTGTGGCCCTTAATCCTGGGCTTCTATGCTACCTTTGGTGGCAATGCAGGACCCGGACTTCAGCCCAAACTCCAGCCATGGTAGGACCATGGGCTGGTCTGGATGTCACCCCAGCAGCAGTATGACTGAAACACCAACATGGCCCCCATTCTTGAGTGTCTGTATGGCCTTCGAGGTCAGTGAAACAAAACCAACACAAGAACGTCAAAAAGTAAGTGTGTCCTCGGGACTTTGAAAATATTTATTTTCAGTTCCAGAGAAACCAAGCCACTAAAGCCAGCTTTCAGGTTAGAAGCTCTCCCTAGAGAACTGGGAAACACAAACAGTCCCAAAACTAACATCCCTTCTTGTGTCTGGGCTACTTTGTTTCTGGGTCATGTTCTGTACCAGTTTAGGAAGAAAACGAGCTGAAAACTGTGGAGCTTGCCTGAATTTCTGAGAAGCATGTGGCTATTAGCACACCACCCAGATCTACAATAGACGTTTAGCTGATTGGGTTAGGGTGTTTCTCATGCTATTACCCTTCTATAAAAATGTCGCTCTGATACCTTTCAACTGAATTGTGTTGGAGAATTCTCTACAAAATGGCTGATGCATTCAATGAATCCTATGGTAAAGGGTAGAATATGGTTTTGTGTATATAACAAGATCAGCAAAGCTGCGTTTCTGCTCCCGGCAGCATTCACTCTGGTTAAAATGCACTTGGTGTGGCCTAGATCAAGTGTGAGCTTCAGTCCCTTGTCATTTTCATTCAGCGAATAGCACTTTATTTTAGGCATTTGGTGCTGTCCTCAGCATTCAGAGACTCAATGTTTGGTGGGATGGAGTAAAAATTACCACTTTTTGATTACATTCTGCATTAATCCAGGTGAAGCAAACTGTACGATAAAGCAGGTTGTCTTCTGAAAACACTTTCAGGAAAAGGAACTTACTGTAGGTGGGTTTTACCCTTTGTCTGCTCACTCATCGTATATATTTGAGAATCTGTAAAGGACATTGTTATCTTTTACAATAGACAGAATTTGTATTTTAGTATAAATATAAATGAACTATGTTATATAATATATAACATATATATGAGCACTGTGATGAAAATAGAACAAGGAAGTTATGGGAAGTTACTTTTTTTTTTTACCCTCACAAAGATGCTTTCTGCAAGGAGGCCAGAAGAAAGTAAGGGAAGGACCTGTGAATATCTGGAGAAAGGCTACTCTAGAAGGGAGTATCATTAAGGTATGCCACTGGTACAACAACGACCAGATGAGAGATGACGTGAGATTTGTCATGACAATTTAATGCTCTTTTGTTGTTGGTATTTTATTTTCAAGATAGGGTTTGTCCGTGTAATCATCCTGCTTGTCCATGATCTTGTTCTGTAGACCAGGCTGGCCTCAGACTCACAGAGATCCACCAGCTTCTGTTTTCTGAGTGCTGGGATTGAAGGCATGTGCCAACACTGCCTGCTGCCCTTTGAATTTTATATGACATGTCAGAGGAAACCCTTGCAGAATTTTTCATAACAAGGAGGCATGACTGCATAGATAGCCTGCAGATGGTTTAAAGCAATGACAAAGAGGGTTGGTCCACTGTGGAGACAAGCGAGTTCCAATGGAATTAAAGATATAATGCTAAATCATTTAATTTCCAAATTACTGCCATAAGAATTATTTGGAAGATGTTGGGTTTAGGGACCATCTACAATCATGCAGCCTGTTCCCAATATAAATCAAAGTCAGTATTATTCCTCTTAGAATCTCTGTCCTTTTTATAAACTCTCAAGAGATAACTTACAGTCATATCAATAATTCCAGTTACAGCAGTTAGCAGTTGCAAAAATACTAGTATATGATAATCAACTGCTACTATTTTTTTTTTTTTGGTTTTTCGAGACAGGGTTTCGCTGTGGCTTTGGAGCCTGTCCTGGAACTAGCTCT
>NC_022020.1:19991438-20009211 GCF_000317375.1 Microtus ochrogaster | reverse complement strand
TGTAGACCAGGCTGGTCTCAAACTCACAGAGATCCGCCTGCCTCTGCCTCCCGAGTGCTGGGATTAAAGGCGTGCGCCACCATCGCCAGGCTAACTGCTACTATTTTTTAACAAAATTTTTATTGGTTCTTTGAGGATTTCACATCACGCATCCCAATCCCACTTATTTTCCAGCCCCTCCACTTCCACACCTCACCCCTGTAGCTCCCAACCCCAAAAGAAAATTTAAAAAATATTAATTAAAAACAAAACAAACAAACAAACAAAAACTCACTTTTCTCCTTTATTCTTTCTTCCCTCTCCAACACCTCTTCTTTCGCCTTAGTGGCATTGAGAATTGCAGTGTGCCACACAGAACACCCTTTGGTCATCTCAGCTTTACTTGCAAATGTTCTTTCCAATGAGTTACTCATCTGCTTCAAGGCCTCTGGCTTCTGGTACACCATTAATCCTGGACCCTCACCAAAACTCTTGGATATCCTGATGCTGCCCTGAGTTATGGAGATCCTGTAGTCCCTTCACACACTCTGGCAGGTCATAGATGGGATGGATGTGGGGGAGGACAACTCAAAGTCCAGGTGGCAGCTGATTTGGTCAGTGTAGGCTTCTTAGTCCACCCTTCACAGTTGAGGGTAGAGCCAGCTCTTCTCTGTGCTGCCAGTTCTACCTTGAGGGGTGGAGCCAGTTCTTCTATGTGTGGCCAGCTCTCCCTTGAGGGGTAAGGCTAGCTCTTCTGCTGTAGTGGCCAGCAAGGGGCAGGGCCAGCAAAGGGTGACGGTGGCTCAGCATTGCCCCTGGATTTCAACATGTATGGTTCCTATGCCCCCCCTGTGGTAACATGGGCAATGGAGATCAACACAAACCCCAGCTTCAGTAGGACCACTGACCCAGACATAGCCCTCGGCAGCAGTTTAGGGCCAGATGTCACCATTGCCTGGTGACAGAACAAGCCACCAGATCATTCTGGCCCTGGAGGCAACATGGCCCTTGGACACCAACATGATTTCAGGAGACTGACCAGACCCTGGGTATCTTCACAGCCTTTGGTGATAACAGGAGCCCGGACATCAACTGAGACCCTGGCTGTTGTGGGGTCACTCACCGACCCAGACATAGACCTCGGCAAAACTTGGGCCCAGATGTCGTCATGGCTCCAGGTGGCAGTGTAGGCCACTCAGATGGGCATGACCTGGGCAGAAACATGGCCCTTGGACAGCAACATGTCTGCAGGTGGTGGTCCAGACCTCGGACATCCATGTGGCCTTTCAACTGCTAGTGTTTTACAAAGGCTTTCTCAACATCCAGAGCAAAGTTGGTTTCTCATGTGTAGCCTCACAATAAGCCATTGCGTTCTTAAAGCAGAGGGAAGTTTATTCAACAACAACAACAACAATAAATCAAAATTTATGTAAATGTATTCATGTAGGAGTTCACATCCATCCTAAGCGGGAAGCAGAACTTGGTAACATTGGTTATGTGTTTCTGACCTTAGAGTCATGAAGGATACAGGAATAAAGGGGTTGTAGAATCTTCCTCTGAGGTTAAGGAAACCTATTCATGCTAAGCACATGCCAGGGGAGTCTCAGAGACCAAATTGTAAATTTAGTGATATTTTATTTATATTTTAATAAGTAAAACTTTTCTGAAGACCAAGGAGTAAAATAGCCACACTGATCAGCCTTACAGACCAGACAGTAGTAACACACCTTTAATCCCAATAGCCACACTAGTTTGCCATAGGAACTGGATGGATCTTGCCTTTAATCCCAGTGATGCTCATCTTTAATCCCAGCCCTAGAGAGGAATATAAGATGGGAGGAGGCAGTTCACACTCTCAGGGTCGCAGCATTTGGAAGGTTGAGAGCCACTGTTTTAACTCATTTACCTTCTCATCTGTACATTGTACCTTTCCACTTCCAGTATTTCCCTTAGGATGGGATTTTCTAGGCTAGTTCTTCTGAGATAGTAACAGTTCTATACTATCCCTAAGCTCTAAGGGTTCTGGATTATCTACGAGACAGCATTTCTTAACAAAGTTTATAAGCCTTTGCTTATATGAAGGCCAGATTTGCTGCTGGATGTCGTCCTCAGTAGCTCTCTGGCTCACTTTTAAAGGCACAGTCGCAGCTGGGAGGTGGTGGCACACGCCTTTAATCCCAGCACTCAGGAGGTAGAGGTAGGCGGATCTCTGGGAGTTCGAGGCCAGCCTGGTCTACAAGAGCTAGTTCCGGGACAGACACCAAAGCTACAGAGAAACCCTGTCTCGGAAAAAAACAAAAATAAAATAAAATAAAATAAAGGCACAGTCGCTCACAGAACGGGAAGCTTATGTCCATTCGATGGCTGACTAGCGAGCCTTTGAGATCTGTCTATCTCATTCTTTATAGGAGTCAAGCAGCTAAATCCACTTTTATGTGGACACTGATGATCTGAACTCACGTCACAGCTATTTTCCCAGCAACTCATTCTTTAATTATTCTTTCGGAGATTCAGAAAACATCAAGAATGAGAACCTGATAAAAGCTAACACCCTCTGTCATACAATTAAAACTCTTTATTAATCTGACATAATTTCACAGTCTTGAAGACTACTCTCTAAACGGGTCTTTACCATTATTTTATTCTATGTCAGCTATAGTTTTGAGTTTAGTCTTTATTTGTAGATCTAAGATTTTCCACATGAAAGCCCTGCCTGTTCTTTTCCTTGTTTATACTCAGAAACTGTGTTCTCTGGGGCTGGAGAGATGATTCAGTGGTCAGGGGAGCACTGACTGCTCTTCCAAAGGACCCAGGTTCAATTTCTAGCACCCATATGGTAGCTAATAAGCATCTGTAACTTCAGTCCCAGGCGATCCAATACTCTATTCTGGCTTCCATTAGGCACTGCAAGTGTGTGGTGCACAGATATACATGCAGGCAAAATACCCCTATATGTAAAATAAAAATAAATCCCCCCGGTCTCTGATATTCTCTCTTTGTAAACATTTTTCATAATTACAGTGTGTGGAAGCCACCTAGTTCCGTTTTCCTTTCCCCTTTATATTATTCACCAGTTTATTCGTAACAACACACAAGCGGGTCTGAGTACCGTTGTGTGTTGTGTACTCTATGAACTTAAAGGGTTGGGGTGGGTGAGTTGGGGTGGGGAAGAATGAAGTGGATAAATCTCTTAATTATTAAGGTATCTGTGGTTGGACTAGCTCAATGTAGAACACTTACCCAAAATGTGTGTGTCCCTGGCTTCTTTTGCTCATGACACAATAAAATAAGTGACTAAATCAAATAACAGTACTTGTATGAAGGCTAAAAGGAACATTGTAAAGTAGAAAATTCCACTTTGTGTTTACTCACCATTATTTCATAATGAAATAATGAAACATTCCAGCTAACATGGAATAGTTCTCATCTTGTTATTTGTGTGTTTGAGTAAGACCAAGGAGAGGCAGAACAAAGTTGATTACAGGAAATTCCAGAAAAACACAATATGTCATAAAATTACCTATTTTAAATTATTGTGAAGATGGTAGAAAATGAAATTTTGCTGAAATTATAGCTTGGCATCTGGCCAACTATCTTAATGAAAATGAAAATTCAGCTCAGATTATGAATTTTGAAATTGTCTCTAGAATATCCATTGTTTTTCAGAACTTACCTATGAACGTCATCTCTGTATTAAGATGTAATACATGAACACAGATGAAAATTGCTCAGAAATTCATAATACACCTGTGTTTTATGGGCTTTCCTGCTGCCTTCTGATCCACATGTTGTGTTGTGTCGAATACCTCATCTCTTTATTTAATTCCCATTTTTATTCTCATGGAAAAGCACTGTTCAGTAATGGGATGTAAAATGATACTTGTCACTTCTAAAATGCACATTACTTAGAGCTAGTCGATCATGGGATTAATCTAGTCACCAATAACAAAGGCACTTACCCGTCTGACAAAGCCTAGCATCATTCTAACTGAAAGCTGATGCTTAAAATACTTCATTAGGTTATCACGTATTCAGTGATAGTTCCATGGTGAATTGAGATTTCTGGAATTAGGGGATACCACCATTACCTTTGTCTAGATGCCCACATTCCATAAACCTGATTTTATTCTGTTTATTTCTATTCTGAGTTTGTAATCACTTGCTGAGGGTATTCTCCTATTTTTCAGACTTTGTTGATTGACAGAGAAACTATGAAATCTTGTTTCGGCTTTCAGTGCTGTCACCACAAAGGTTGTAGTGATATCTCCCAAAGCCTCTGGACATCTGTGAAATAATGAGTTGACATCAGAACATACCTTTCATCATAGGAGTTTATAATTCTATAATAATCAGTTGGCATCCTGTGATTCCCACTAGTACCAAGCCCTAACTCTGTGGGTATCTAGCATACATTTCTTCATGTTAGTGAGTCATGGATGACTTTTTGACATAACATGCTTGATTTAATGTTTAGTAGCACAATGAAAGAAGCTGTTAAGACTTAGTTTTGAACAAGGTGCTTTAGTCTTTATTATTTGTTACTCTTATAAACTGTCACTCAAGTGTATAATAATCTTGTCATAATATTTAGAAATAAAGTTATACTGAAGGTAAAAGAAAATAACTTAAGCATAAAAGTGACTTTTAATGTTACTGAGTTGGATTTCTTGTTGTATAAAATAATGAAGGTTGTGCGACCTTAGGCAAAAGTTTCTGGAACATTCCACTGACAACTGTAAAACAAAAGACAAACACATGTTAGATATTTATGGTTAGATGAGCTGAGGCATATAGATCCTCTCCAAGAATAGTTTTCACATTATATATATATATATATATATATATATATATATATATATATACACACACACACACACACAATTTAATAAACATTAGCAATTACTCTTACTATCATATGAAAATTGTCATGACATCCCTCTATGGAATAAACATTTCATTCCCCCCCTTTTTGTGGTCTCTCACCTGTGTGCAAGTATGTGTGTGGTCTATGGAGACAAAGAGACGAGCATTCATGTCAGATAGAGGGGGAATCTTTGGTCCACTGGTTATGAGGAACACGAGAGAGAAACCTTACTGGTTTAGGCTGAAGCACTCTGAAAAAATGATGCAGTTATTCTATGTATACTGATTTCAGGTGACATTCTGACTTTCTGAAAATTATGAGTTTCTCCAGACCCAGACCATTCCAGATCTGTGTGTGATACAGCAGGACAGCTCAAACTTCAACACTGCTGAAACTTGCTGCTAAAATTTCCTTTCTGCCTTGTTGGAATCTTAGTATTTCATTTCTAGCAAACTGTCAGCTGAAGCCAGAGTAGCCTGTTCTTTGAATAGTAAGTTAATATAGACTATTTTTTAAAAATATTTATTTATTTATTTATTTATTATGTATACAACATATATTCTGTGTATATGCCTACAGGCCAGAAGAGGGCACCAGACCTCATTACAGATGGTTGTGAGCCACCATGTGGTTGCTGGGAATTGAACTCAGGACCTCTGGAATAGCGGGCAATGTTCTTAACCGCTGAGCCATCTCTCCAGCCCTAGACTATTTTTTTTTTTTGTGAAATAATACATCACAAATAGACTCTATCTTGTGCCAGCCAGGCATTCAATTATTCATTCTGTCCATACTCAGGTAGTGTTTGCACCAGTGTTTATTCAAGTGATTATTTTTGTTTAATATAAACAAAACAAAACAACAAAATCTCATGTTGTTATCAGTGAAAAACATGATCAGGCTGTGATATTCTAAACAACGTTGCATGGCAAAGAAACACTGTCTCCTAAGCTACTAGTCATCTTATTTTTTTCTCATTTTAAAACTGTCTCATGCTCCCTCATTTGTCTGTGTGGGGTGCATGATTGCAGTGGTACAGGCGTGGAGAGCAGAGGACAGTTTGGAGTTGCCTCTCTTGCACCACCATGCGCAAGCTGGAGCACTGAACTCAGATCATCTGGCTTGGCAGTAAACACCTTTACCCACTAAGATGTCTCTCCAGCCCTTTGTTCCTACTGTTATTAACAATGTTTATTATTATTATTATTATTATTACTATTAGTGGTGTGTGTATGTGTGTGCGGGGGTGTGCACGCGTGTGTGTGCACATATGTGCTGCTGAAGCACACATTTGAAAGCCAGAGAGCATTTTTCTCATTTTAATTACGGCTTTAAATGAGAGAATAATAAAAATAACAGATGTTATGACTAAAATAAATGTTCCAGAAATAGTTCAGGTTTGTTCTATATCTTTATTTTATGCTGCCTTGCTTTAGCATATCAAGAGAGATTAGCACAGTATTTTGCGTTCCTTGGGCAAAATAGACCACAATCCTCCTGCTGCTGTTGGCCTTTGAGTTGTTTCTAATTATCTTGGGCCAAGACAGTTGCTGCATCCTTCCCTTTTTTAGATTAATATAAACAAAGAAGGGGCAATCCTTTGGTGGTTGACCCCATTACTAGATCAGCACCTGCTTCCCTGGGATCATTTGATGTGCCTGGCCAAGTGAAGAAAACTGTATGATACCACAAGCAAAATCTCAACCAATGCTAAGTGTGTTTCTCTTGTGCTAACTGCACATTGAATTCCAGCTTAATGCATGCCTACACAGTAGCTCTTCACCCTGAAACAGTTCCAGAAGCTCCATGCTTTGTATTCCTAACTCCTTTACAGTACTGTGAATGTGTTGAAACATGAGATTCATAAATACCTAAGCTTAATAGAGGCTTGCCTCTTTTCAATGCAAAGTAATTGTTTGAAAGTGTGTAGGGCTATTTGGAAAGAAAATCCCAGAGACGAGGTTGACAGCTTTATGGCAGCAGCCCTTGTCTTATTTGCAGTAACTCATTTTACATATAGTGCTTCACATTAGGGAAGCCAAGGGCGAGAGGCCTTTGTGATTTAACGCTAACAATAAAGGCGATTGTAATATCAAAGAGGGCCCCAAATTGGTCTGCTGATTATAAAATATTAGGAAACAAGAGAAAGCATGTTCGGGAGTGCCTATAATAAATATGAATAAATCTTTTTATTAGCTATTTTCCTTCCTTAATAAATAGCTAACTCACGTAGTTTATCCACAAAATGCCTCTGCTGGCACTGAATTTATATAACCCCTTGAAAGGGTAGGTTTGTCTGTGGAACCTCCATCATAGGAGCTGGACTAAAGGACAGCTTTTTCAGAATTCAGACTATGAGAAAGAAAAATTTATAAACATAGAAGATGCGTTTTTAGGACATTTTTAAATGTTACTGATTAGGGCAGTAATGAGACATGGGTTTCTTTGTTTGAAGATGGTGATCCAAGGGTTGTAACAATCATGTCTAGTCAAAAGCTACTGCCATGGCCATGGGTATGTCAAAACCCAAGAGATCCATCACCTCAAGGCCCTCTCTCATGTTGTGGCCTATTCGAATGTGACCAGTACGTCAAATTCACCCTCTGAGCCACTGTTGGGTTTGTCTTTTGTTCTCAGTTTTGAGACTTCAAAATCCAGTTCTTTATAGCCTTGATGATTTATTTCTTCAATATCTTCAAGGTGTAATAAGATGGCTGTCAAGTGTCAGCTGCTTGTTCCACAAGTGCCACAACTTACCTGGTCCCACTTTGGTCATTTCTCAGCCTAAAATATGATGGGTGTCATGGTTTTCTTTAAATCATGGATCCTGTAAGTATATATTTTCCTAGAAGAAAACCCTTCTAGAAAGATTCCAATAATCTTTTTGCAATAAATGTTTATTAGTTTTAATGACAAGTCTGCTCGATATTGAGAACAATATTGCTTTTCTTGGTTTTCAAATTCAATATGTTGTGGTGTCTCTGGAGTTTGAAGGGTGGCTTAGCTTTTCAGATAACTCAGGTCATTTTTTAATAGCTTGGACATTCTCTGTATCTGTGAAATGTTAAGGTGTAGAGGAACTTCCTTGTACCATCTGTTGTGATGAATAAGAATGGTCCCCATAGGCTCATATATATGACTTCTTAGTCAACGGAGAGTGTCACTATTTGAGAAAGATTAGGAGGTATGACCTTGATGGAAGAAGTATGTCACTGAGGGTTGGCTTGGAGATTTCAGAAAGCAAACTCACACCAGGCCCAACATGGGGCTCTCTGTCTCTCTTTCTCTCTAAGAGTCAGCTCTGAGTTATTGATCCAGTACTGCAATGCATGCTGCTATACTTCCTGCCGTGATCATAGTGGACCAAGCCTCTGAAACTGGCAGCTAGCCACAAACTAAATAACTTATTTTATAAGACACACTGAGACAATGGGGATGTTCTACTGGGAACTCACCAAGGCCAGCTGGCCTGGGTCTGGAAAAGCCTGGGATAAAACTGGACTCTCTGAACATAGCGGACAATGAGGACTACTGAGAACTCAAGAACAATGGCAATGGGTTTCTGATCCTACTGCACTCACTGGCTTTGTGGGAGCCTAGGCAGTTTGGATGTTCAACTTGCTAGACCTGGATGGAGGTGGGGGTTCCTTGGACTTCCCACGGGACAGGGAACCCTGATTGCTTTTTGGGCTGAGGAGGGGGGGACTTAATTGGGGGAGGGGGAGGGAAATGGGAGGCGGTGGCGGGGAAGAGATAGAAATCTTTAATAAATAAATAAATTAGAAAAAAGACTTGTCTTGGTCATAGGGTCTATTCACAGCAATAAACACTGACTGGGACACCATCACATAGATTATTGTGAAAAAGCTCTGGGTAAGCATATTGATCATGGAATCATACCAGCTAGATAGCTTTTGCTTGTCCACTATTTGTAGATATGGTAGGTTGTTTAGCTGACTTCATTTAATTCCCACTTTTAAAGTCAAAGACAGGCCATGAATAAACATCCACGGGTAGGTCACTAAGATAAACAATAGCAGCAAATTAACTTCTAAAGAGAACACAGGACTTCCAATACAATTTACCTTTACAGAATTCTCATTTTGAAGCTGCTATTGCTATGAAAGGTAGTTCTCTAACCATAAAGTCCTGTTATCCCTCAGCAATATGTCTGCCTGACCGTGAACCCAGACACACAGCTGACTTCTCTGTACTCACGTCCTTGCTCATGTGACCTGTAAACTGCCTGTGGAATTTATGTTACACTGTACCTAAATCTTCCTCTCCTAGACAAACAGTAAGTGCAAAGGCCTCATAACCAGTACCCTATTAACTGTCTCTTCTGACATTAATGAAGCTATTTATTTAATGCAGGACATGCTCGTTCTGTCTTTGTGCTGTGGTTTATGTTTTATCAGTGCTCTGACAAAATCTTGTGTCTTTGAGTTCATAAGGTTACTTGAGGTGTTTACTAATGCACTACACAGCCCCCTTCCATGGATAATGATAAATGTCTTCTATTGACTAATTCCGTTCTTCCTGGAAAATTTGAAGGATATTCCATGTGCCCTTTTATATACAATTGTAGATATACTTTACTGGAGGGACTAACGGGTTGGCCCTAAGTGATTTGCTTGAGTTCACCTCAGATGCACAGCTGTCAGGCACCCATGGGCAGGCTCTGTCATGCCCTGGTGTTCCGTCATCCTCTTCATTACCAGACATCCCTAGACTCCCAAGTTCCTGATGAGACCTTGTAACGAAGACAGGGAACTGTGCTCATTACCTAGTTTTTCTTTTCTTCTTTTGATGCTAAAGTTATTGTACAAAGTGATGGGTTTCATCATGTTCTATTCATAAAATTGTGGCATTATACTTTTGTCTGATTTATCACTTTCCCCTCATTGACTTTTTGTGTAAGAAAATCATGACTTTTGTTTTTAAAAATTGAGATTATTCATATAAAATTTTGAGAAGCAATCACTGATTTTCCAGGGTGTTCTTTTCCCATGAATATGAACTTTGGATTGCTCCCAAGACAGAGTAAATGACTCTCAAAATGTACCCAGAGCTTATGAATAATATGCATTAGATCAACATTACTGCCATATATCTGGAGGGCTACCCATGAGTTGATTCAAGTAACAGAAACTGAAGTGAATCCCATACACAGCATGATTGACAGCTCAATGTAGAAGAAAATGAGTATGATTAGCAGATAGTGAGCCACAGCTACCACCACAGTGGCATCTCTCAGATACAGTATGTTTTAGATTCATGCTTAGTTTCAGAAACAATCTGTGAATGCCCCATAGGGAAAATAAAATGTGAAACTTATCCATACCAGAGAAAAAAGTGAAGCACAATTTAAGAATTAGTATGACCAATTTACAATAACAGTAATTTGTTTTAAATTATCAGAAGCTTCTCTTCTACAATTCTAGGAAGTGTTTCCATTATCAAAGCATCAGGCAGATAGATGAAGCAACAAGAAAGCTTTTAGGACTGCAGGACAGAGAGCTGTAAAATCTGGGGGAGCAGTTCTCAGACTCTTTGCTGTCCTTGCTGTGAGGTCTCATCTGGAACCATGATGTTTGTGAGATCTCTATGGATGTCTAATAAAGAGGATGTCAGAACACTGGCACCATGCAGCATGAGTGTGGGTGCCTGATAGCTGTGTGTCCAAGAGTCAATAGAGGCAGATCAGTTAGGGCTTTTTATCCACCAAAGTGTATCTACTGCTATATGTGAAGGGGTACATGGAATATCCTTCGAATTATCTAAAAAACATAGATATTGTTCAATAGAAGAGATTAATCATCCATAGAAGGGGGCTGTATGATACATTAATAAACATCCCAAATAAATTCATGAACACAAAGATGCACTTTTTTTTGCCTGAAGAACAGGTAAAATGTACATCAAAATATTTATTTTTCACATGTTTTATCTCCCCTTCAGTCATTATGCAAGGAACCCTGACAAGGGTTTCTCTTCAGCTATTTTTCCTTGAGTTCATATGGACCATTGATCTTAATGTGTCAGATATTTAGTTTCTTTTATGAAACGAGTTGCCAGAAATCACCCAATTTATCTCTGAGGGGTTTTAAATAAGTTCTTTTCTGAAACTGAGCTATTTTTAGAAACTATCTGTGAGGACACTTTGACCTCGCCCTGGTAGTCTTGTAACCCCAAGTGGGTGCTGTGGTTCATTTTGCTCATCTTCAGGTCCCTCACATCTCCAGAGGACACGTCAGAGCCTGCATCCTCAGATGCACTACAAAGGCTCACTGGGATTTGGAACAGGGGACCAAGTAGAGTTAACATTGAGCAAAGAGACGATTCCACACGTTTCTTCTCTTTACATGCAATCACAGAGTTCTGAGGTGCCAAAATCCTGCTTGATATTCTGTCTGGAGCACACTAAGATAACAGAATGTCATATAGAGGATGATAGAAAATGATGGAACGGTGTCAAAGTAAACGTAGACTAATGTAGTACAAGCAAATTTGATTAAATCAAGCATGCAGATCCCGCAGTAGACATATTAATGGGTAGTGGATGCCAGATCCAGTGAAAAGATTTTCTTATGTGGAACTCAATTTTGTGCAGTAGCATGGGATAAGAACCTTTCTTTTATTGTGTTTTAAATATTAAAAAAATAGTATTTGGGTGTTTGTCAATATTTGGTAACTCCTTTTTTTTCTTACCATATTAAATAATCTAATTTATTAAATAATTTTATCAGCAAATATTCAAGAGGTAGGTGCTATTGTAAAGAAGTGTATTTTGGCAGTATAAAACTATCGTCTGACTGGAACACATCATAACAAGTCACTAAAAACAGCAAGAAATGTTATGCATTTAATGACTGTGGTGTGCAAGTCTTTACGTTTAGTTATTTTTACCATCCATTTAATTTCCCAATCAATATATACCTCTTTTACTTTGATTATTATTGTTACTGAGATGTCCTAGGTAGTTTTGTGTCAACATGACACAAGCTAGAGTCAGTTTGGAAGAGGGAAACTCAGCTGAGAAAATGACCCCAGCAGAGTGGCCTGTGGGCAAGCCTTTGGTGCATTATCTTAATTATTGATCCATGAGGGAGGACCCGCCCACTATTGGTGGAGTCAATCCCTCTGCAGATGGTCCTAGATGGTATCAGGTTTTAGCAAATCTATAACAAGTCAGTAAGCAGCATTCCTCCATGGTTTCTTGCATCAATTCCTGTTGCGGGAGGTCCTTCTGCTCCTCCAGCCTACAGCCGCTGAGATACCAGCCCATTGGGGCGTGGTCTCTCTCCCTTTAAAAAGCGGCCACTTCCTTCTCTGCTCTCTTCACTTCCTGCTCCGCTGGCGACTAGACTCCCTTCCTGGTTGCGCAGAGGGCAGACTGTGATCTGTAAGTTTTTTCCCCTTTAAATAAATACTACCCTATTAATCATAATTAATCATAATTCCAAACTTCTGTGGCATTGTTTGTGACTTACGCCTTCAAATTCCTGCCTTCAGGTTTCTGCCCTGTTTGTGTTCCTTCCCTCATTGGTGAACTGTGATGTGTGGAACTGTAAGTTAAAATACAACCTTCACTCCCCAAGTTGCTTTTGGTCATGGTATGTAACACAGCAATAGAAGCCCTAACAGAGAATACAAATACAAACTGTTGAGTCTGTTTTTTTTTTCTTTGTTTGTGTGCCTATGGTTTTAAGGGTGATCATTTTGAATTGGAAAAGTTAAGGAACTCATTCCTGGGAGAGGTTAATTCTCTCATCAGTCATTGGCTACCTGTATTTCATTGTTTAGGGGTGGAACCCCATGAGATGTCCCCTCATCAAAGAAGCTTCTATATAGAGCAAATGAAAACCACAACTGAACACAATGCAGAGATCAACAGATCCTCATTGGCTATGTCCTCAACACTACTCATGTATCTATGGCTTAGGGAATGGCTCAGAAAAGGGGCAGAAAGATTGTAAGAGGGAAATGCATAAGTGCAGTGGGCATGGACTAAAACTGAAGTTTTATAGAAAAGAAATGCATTGTAGTAAAGTATTTCCATGGGAAATAACTCTTAAAATGTGTTCCTCAAAATAGAAAATAAAAAATTAAATGAAAAAGGATGACATAGTTTTATTTATTTAGAAGTCTCTAAAAATGTCTAGTTTTAGAAGTAGAATGTTGTTTGGGTTATCTGGAAAGATAGGGTTTTATGAAGGTAGAAGTTCCAGAAAGGAGGACCCCCTTTACCTCTGAATGGATCTCTCTGATGGCTAGTAGTTTGCCTAGGCTTTAAGAACAACAGCTTTAGATATAATAGCCAGGATGTTGTCACAATCTATTCCACATGGCTAATTTAGTTGTGGCATACAGCTGTGTTCATCTGAATCCAGTATTCACATCTGTTTTCCTAGTTTAATGAATACTGCACCATTTTCAACTCATTCTATGCTTTTATAATTGCAACACTATTATATTAACTACAATCTAAGATTTCTACACCAATCCAGCTCTTCCTTTTGGTTTTATCCTATCATTCCAGTGTGTCAGAATTATCCTAATTACCCTCATTTTATGTATGAAATCGACATGCTAACCATTCTCTTAGATTTTGTCACCTCACAAATTTGATGAGGTTGTAAATCAAAGCAACTCCAAGATTCCATTTTACACCTGTAAGAACGGCCAAGATCAAAAACACTGATGACAACTTATGCTGGAGATGTTGTAAAGGGAACACTTCTGCATTGCTAGTGGGAATGCAAGTTGGTACAGCCCCTTTGGATGTCAGTGTGGCAAAATCTCAGAAAATTAGAAAACGACCTTCCTCAATACCACTTTTTGGTATATATCCAAAGGATACTCAGTCGTGCCACAAGGACATGTGCTCAGCTATGTTCATAGCAGCTTTGTTACAATCAGAACCTGGAAGCAACCTAAATGTCCCTCGACTGAAGAATGGATAAGGAAAATGTGGTACATTTACACAATGGAGTACTACACATCAGGAAAAAAAAATAATGACATCTTGAATTTTTCAGGGAAATGGATATAGAAAACATCATTTTGAGTGAGGTAACCCAGGCACAAAAAGACAATTATCACATGCACTCACTCATAAGTGCTTTTTAAACATAAAGCAAAGAAAAACAGTCCACAAACCACAATCCCAGAGAACCTAGACAATAATGAGGACCCTAAGAGAGACATACATAGATCTAATCTACATGGGAAATAGAAAAAGACAAGATCTCCTGAGTAAATTGGGAGCTTGGGGAATCTTGGGGGAGGGTTGAAGGGGAGGAGAGAGGAACGGAGGGGAGCAGAGAAAAATGTAGAGCTCAATAAAAATCAATAAAAAATTTGATGAAGATAGATGCGTACTTTAAAATAATGTCAAAATAAGAAAATCCCTGCGGAATATATTGCATCATTATAACCTAATGCCATTATTGATATAAACAGATCTGATGTGGGTAAGAATACAAAATGCTACACAGCTTGCTGTCAGTTTCCTTCTGTGAAGCTTCTGTTGCTTATTAAAAGGCTATGTGAGATGAAAGGAGAAGACAGTTTTAGAAATAGAGCACAGAAGTTGGATCATTCATGACATCAGATGGGTAATTTCAGGGCAGCAGAACAGTGTAATAAGGAAAGATAGGACACCCATAACTCTCAGCCAGGAAACTCACAAAGCAGCTGGCTAGCCTACTGCCAATTTACAGTTATTATATAGTTATCAGATATAAAATGGAGAATCATCAAGTCAAGAAGAATGCTTAGACATGTGAACTATGACAGAACTCCTTAAATCACAGGTATGTTACTTTTGGTTAATATTCTTCTAAACCTACACAAAAGAAGCCTTCAGCTTCAAGTGTTTGTTAGCATCTGTTCCTCACTAACAATTCTCTAAAATGCTGGAATGTTTTTATTAAAAGATTGCCATCTCAAGACAGAATGCATCTGTATTATGGCAAATAATAAGAAATAGCATTCTCATATAGTATATATAAGGTTGTCTTTGGTAACTCCTATGATAAATTACACACATCTTAAACTCTGAGAACCTTCTGCAGATCCATCACACATTCATGTAAAAGAAGTTCCAATAATTGTCTTCATTAATTATTCTTTAAGAATGCAGCTGAAGGAATGGCATATATACACAGATGTCAGTACAAGCTTTCTGTTGTCACTAGTAATTTATTACCTAAGAATTTGGGCCTTTCATAAATGACAAAGATTTCAGAAGAGATTGTTGAAAAATGTCTATTTTTCTTTTTTGTTTCACTGAGTACAAAATTGTCAGCACAGAGCAAATAAGCATTGACTGGTAATATTGAGTTTCAATACCCACTGCGATTCTGTGCCTCATCAGTCATTCGCTAATATCAGTCAGTGAAGATAAATAGATGTTCTAAAGACTGGAAAGCACAATTTCTTTCTATTAGCAGCAGTTTATGAAAAAATATCGAAGTAACAGAAGGAATTCCGTGAAAGGGAAATATTCAGAAAACGGGGAACTGAAGAGTCAGCTCTCCTCTCCAACTCCAGTTTAGCATCATCCCTCACCCAAATGGTACATCATTCAATCTGTCCATTATCCTTCAAGTCCAAGCCCTTCCCTCCCCACCCACTCTCTACCCTGTCTACATACATATGGGAGAATGGAGAAACAGCTTTATCTTAGTAAATGTCTCATGGCTAATGAACAAGTAAATGGCATTATTAGATAGTCTGTCTTTGACCCATGATGATTTTATTCATAGGTGGATTATAATATTTGGGTCAGAAAATGGGACCCTTTACTGTTTTTACATTTGATTTTGTTACTGCATTTCATGTTTTGAATGTAAACTTACTGATGTGCGTTTTGCGTTCAGAAGTCACCATAACACCAGTGCAGAAAAATACCTCTTTCTGAGCGTTAATTTCATAGATGTTCAAAAAAATGGTACCCCATAGAAAAGAGAGAAAGGGATATGTTAAAAGTACATCAGCTAGAGAAAAGAAAATGGGGCACTAGTGCACAGTTAGGATAAACTCACTCAATTTTAAATTTAGCTTTCTTTATAGTTTACCGAACAGTTAATGTGCTAAAATTATACTGAGAATTAAGGAATATTTAGCCAATTCTGTAACTATATTTTGCTTCTTCCAGTGCATTGACTTTAGAAGAGATCACATGACAGTTTAGGTCAGTGACTTTCTTACCCTGTATACTCAGCAGACGCCTCCTGGGCATCTCAGTATGATCCATCTTTCAGGTGTGCCACTTTTGGGAAATAGTGTATGCTTTTGATATTGTTATAACGCAATACATTCTAATTAACTGTTGGCAGATAAAAATAGGTGACACCGTTTTAGCTGAGGTTGACCTTGAGATAAGACAGGATTTTAGATGTATTCTTTTGTTATTCAAAAAGTAGTGACTCAATGTATAGTCATGTATTAGAGGACATCTTTGACACACTCATGATCAAACACACATTTTCTGTTAGGAGAAGAGAATTTGAAGTACATTAGAAAAATAAAAATCATAGCTTTGGAGACCTGTGGGCCAATCTCTTTGATCCCTCAATAGATCCTCAACCTGGAGTATACAGTGATCTTAGACTTGTTAACTTGTTTCTTCTTCAAATTTGTAAGATTAAACAACCAACTTTCATGCTTTTAAACAGATATGCAAATGTTATATCATAAACAAATTATTTTAAAGACTATAATCCCAAGATGATTTTAAGCAGTGACATTTTAAAAAGTTGTATCCTATTTTTTATTGTACTTGTTATGTTTCCTAGTTTTATACCAACTTGACATGATCCAGAGTCATTTGGAAAGAGAGAAATTCAATTGAGAAAATGTCTACATCAGATTGGACTGTGGGCAAATCTTTGGTTCATTTTCTCTATTGATTCTTGTGGGAAGGCTCAGCTCACTGTGGGCCATGCACCACTGGACTGGTGGTCCTGGGATCTAGAAGCAGGCCAAACAAGCTGCGTGGAGCAAGCCAGTAGGCAGTGCTCCTTCATAGTCTCTGCATTAGTTTCTGCCTCCAGGCTCCTCTCCTGTTTGATTTCCTGGTCTGACTTCTCTCAGTGACAAACTGTGGTGTAGAAACATAAGATGTAGCAACTACCCCCACCCTACACAAGTTACTTTTGTTCATTGTATTTTGTCATAGCAATAGAATCTCTAAACAGAAGTTGGTGTCGGGTCATAGAATATTGTTCTGAAAATTAAATGTTCACAGTTATCTTTCTTAGTAACTACATGAATATAATCTCTAATAGTACAAATATTACATTTCTAGAGATATTTGAAATTGTAAATCTATTAAATTCTTGCCATAGAATTTTGCTTTACCATATTTAGTTATTCTGATAATTATCCAATGATAATTTATTTTTTCATTGCATTGTTACCATGCAAGCATTAATATGCATGCAAGATTATATACATTTATCAGTATTTCTCTGTCCTCTCTACACATCCTTTTGGCCTGTACCACTCCTTAATATGTTCCAAGTACTTAAGTATCATCTATTATGTAATAAGCATGTAGTGTTAAAGCTCAGTTATTTAATTAATGTCAACAAAAGGACACAGTGAGAAGGAATGAGATTAATTTTTTAAAAACAGTCTTTTCTCATTTTCTATATTAATCCCAGTTCCCTCTGTTTCTCCTTCCACTCCCCCTCACCTTACACCAACCTCACTCCCAATGCACTCCTCAGAGAGTGTTGCAGGAGGTCCTTCCGCTCCTCCAGCCTATAGCCGCTGAGATACCCGCCCATTGGGGCGTGGTCTCTCTCCCTTTAGAAAAGCGGCCACTTCCTTCTCTTGCTCTCTTCACTTCCTGCTCGGCTGGCGACTAGACTCCTTTCCTGGTTGTACAGAGGGCTGACGGTGATCTGTAAGTTTTTT
>NC_022020.1:19959347-19983635 GCF_000317375.1 Microtus ochrogaster | reverse complement strand
GTACAGAGGGCTGACGGTGATCTGTAAGTTTTTTCCCCCTTTAATAAATAGTACCCTATTAATCATAATTCCAAACTGCTGTGGCATCGTTTGTGACTTACGTCTACAAGAGAGGGTAAGGTTTCACATGGGAAGTCAACAAAGTCTGGCACATCACTTTGAGGCAGGACCAAGGCCCTCCCCATTATGTTTAGACGGAACATGGTATTCCTCCAAAGAGAATGGGCTCCAAAAAGTCAGTTCAAGTACTAGGGATAAATCCTGGTCCTGGTGCCAGTGGCTCCACAGACTGCCCCAGCCACACAACTGTCACGGATATTCAAAGGGCCTAGTTTGGGCCTCCGCAGGTTCCCCTGCCATTAGTCTGAAGTCAATGAGCTAGAGTCATCCTTGTAGATTTCTGAGAGTTTTCTTAGTGCAAGGTTTCTCGAAGCCACATAATGGCTCCCTCAATCAAAAATCTGTTTTCTTGCTCTTCCTTTCTGTTCTTCCCCCATCTTGGCCATCCTGTCTCCTCATGGTCTCCTTCCCCTCCTTTATCCCTCTCCTCCCCTTCTGCTCTCTCACCATATGCTCCCAGTGTTCTCAGGAATTCTTGTCTATTTCCCCTTCCCAGGGGCATCCAAGAATGTCTCTCTTAGGGTTCTTTTTGTTACCTAGTTACCTAGTTTCTCTGGGGTCATGGACCAACCTGTAGGCTGGTTATCCTTTGCTTTACATCTAATATCCACTTATAAGTGAGTACATTCTGTGTTTGTCTTTCTGGGTCTGGGTCACCTCACTCAGAATGGTTCTTTCCAGTTATATCCATTTGCCTGCGAATTTTAAGATGTCACTTTTTTTTAACCACTGAGTAGTACTCCATTGTGTAAATGTACCACATCTTCTTTATTCATTCTTTGTTTGAGGGACACCTAACTTCTTTCCAGGTTCTGGAAACCTGGAAACCATTATGAATAATGTTACTATGAACATATTTGAGCAAATGTCTTTGTGGTATGCGTGTGCATCCTTTGGGTATGTACCCAAGAGTTGTATTTCTGGGTCTTGAGGTAGATTGATTCTCAATTTTCTGGGAAATCACCATATTGATTTCCAAGTTTGCGGTCCCAACAGCAATGAAGGAATGTTCCCCCTTAAAGAACAAATGAATTTTGATTTAAATTTAGAGATGATGGAACACCTACCAAAGAATCTCTCTCTGTGAGTCATATGAAATGTATGAGACTTAGTCCCACAGGTGTGTAAAGGTACAGTAGTCTAGGCATAGATAGCATTAACTAAGTCCTCTCCTTGGGAGGGGTGTAATGGAGTTATGAAGAATCCCAGAAGACCAGTAGAACTAGAAAAGAAAAACATGATGGAGACTGAAGTAGAAGGTGAGAGAATTATATCTCATGCAGTTGAAGAAGAGATGATGATGGTAATGATGGTGCTGGTGGTGGCAATGATAAGCAACGGAATACTGAATGAAACATGGCAGGATGTATAATCTAGAGCCTGCTTTAATTTGTCTTTCCTCCATCCATTGTTTTTTTGCTTACAATAAAATAAAAATGGTAGGTTTAAGTAACTTTTCCAAGACCTAACAAACCCTGTAAATGAGAGAAATCTGACTAATCCCTTGTAGTCAGTCTTTTAGTTTCATATTTCTCATCTCAGGCCTTCAGTTCCCAAAGAAACAGTGGGGACTGCCTGTCCTCTGCCTCTGCTATTAGATTATATCATTATCCAGAGTGCTTCAGTCTAGTGCTTTCCATAAGTAATCAGATTCCATCCGAAGGGTGGGGTGTGGTTAGGTGAATTAGTGATGAGTCGTCTGCTTCTCTGCAGACTTTCTGTCGTTTTGTGTTTTACTCTGTAGAAAATAACTCTTTTCTCTTTATGATTTTTCTTTTATATAACTGACAGTCTGCCTCTGGCCATAAACTGCTAACATTCTAAGGAGGATAATATATGATATTGTCGGATTTCTCAGAAACGTAAATTTGATGGTTTAATCCTGCATTATGCAAAAGAAGAACAGTTGATTTAAGGTTGAGTAGAAAGTGAAATAGTAAATTATGGAAATTACTGAATAATAAAATGAAAATTTAAATTAAGACATTCATAGGAAGGAGAGATCAAATAAAATAGGTTTACTTTTATTGTTTTAAGTCTATAACTATTATTGTGTGGAAGTTTAATCTGTTTAGGGTCATTACTCATTGTGTGTATTTACTGAATATTTTATAAAGTTTTATGAATCATTACAGTTACACAAAATATGTTAAGAAAACACAAATAAAGCAAAAGTGTTTTATATAAACTATGAATATTTTCTCATGCTGTATATAGCTTTTCATAAATTCTTTTATCTACAGAGGAGCAATATCCTTGTTCCCTATGCAGGTATTAAAAAGTACTTGCAGTAATCTTAGAAATCAAAAGATAGTGCCTTAGTTAAAAAAGTTCTTTTTCTTCACTTCTAATTTTTTGTATTATGTTTACAGTCAATGACTCAACTTTTGTCATCAAATTTCCTCTCCAAGCGTATACGTTCTGTCCACAAATCAATGAAAACCAGTTATCACAGCAGTGTGAGTGATCACACCACAAAGCAGGATTTGTCTCCTGTTGCTGTTCCTTGATCTTCTTGATGGCTGCTCAATTCACCTAAGCGAGAACATTACAATCAGCAATTCATATACCTCCCATGTAAATAATTGCTTATAAAATCACCAGTATATAGTCTGCTATCTACAGAAATGTAAACAAGTGTAATTTCTTGTAATGGCTTCTAGAGGAATTCAGTGACTTGTAAAAGATACTTGTGCTTACAAAGTTCTAAAGGATTCTTTGTAGAAACTCAAAGGATATCAGAAGATATGAAGACCAAGATGGGGTTAAGCAATTGTTGCTCTTTGATAGAAGAAAGGGGTGACATTTTATTTTCTTAAATTTGAAAATTTCACATTTTCTTTGACTCTTGAATTTTGTTCCCTACCCTGTGTGTTTGAGCCTGTTATCTTTTTACAAGATATATTTTCTTTTCCTCTTGATATTTACTGCAGCTACGTTATAGACAAGGTTGGCAAATAAGCAAGTTATGACACAGAAAGCACATGGAGGAATATATAGTGTTATATATAGTGTTTGCAACATTTCCTCCAATATCTTCTCATGCAAGTATCTAGGAATTCTCTCTTCACTCTCTTAGCACTCTGTTGCCTGAGGGTGTGGGAGATATCTTTGATGAAAGGATCCCATTCCTCTGGTCTACACTTTGACATGAATGGGAAGTCAAGAACTGTAGTGCAGCCATTTTCCCTCTACACTAGACATCCCCTTAAGACAAGTGGGAAACTAGTATTCTCATAATTCTGTTTATACCCAGGCACCTTTCAATCAGCCTTCCTATTCCTGCATGCATGTGTCTAAATTTTCTAATTTAGAAATTTTAAAATATGTCTTAGATTCAATACATTTGAAAGATGGAAGCTACTAATTTTCTATGGTCATCTTCTACTACCTAGTAGAGGCTCACTAAATGTTAAAAGACATAAATATTTAAAACTTTTACTATGCAACATATTTTTCTTGTTTAAATTATTTAAAGGCATTTTAATTGAATGATAATCTTTGTTCTTTGTCTTCTTAGACAAATAGATTTTTAGTAGTGAAGAAATTTAATGAAAAGACATCATTTACAAGGAAATTAATGTTAAATTTAGATCATATTTGATATATAGTTTTTTAAAATTTATCTTCTCATTTAACATATCAATCCCAGTTCCCACTCCTTCCTCTCCTCCCATTCCCTCCACTTCCCTGTACCTCAGAGAAGGTAAAGCTTCCCATTGAGAGTCAACAAAGTCTAACACATTGCTTTAAGGCAGGACCAAGGCCCTCCCCAATATATCTAGGCTGAGCATGGTATCTGGTCAACGAGAATGGGTTCCAAAAAGCCAGAACATCTGTGCCCCAAATACAAGAGCACCCTAATATGTAAAAGAAACATTACTAAAGTTTAAATTATATATCAAATATCACACACTAATGATAAGAGACTTCAACACCCCACTGACTTCAAACTCTATTACAGAGTGACAGTATTGAAAACAGCTTGGTCTTGGCATAAAAACAGAGAAGTTGACCAATGGAATCAAATAGAAGACTTGGATTTTAACCCACAAACCCATGAACACCTGATTTTCGATAAAAGAGCTAAGAATATACAATGGAAGAAAGAAAGCATCTTCAACAAATGGTGCATAACTGGATGTCAACCTGAAGAAGAATGAAAATAGATCCATATCTATCACCATGCACAAAACTCAAGTCCAAATGGATTAAATGTTCAGGATTGAGACTTCATCATGATTAATTTTTCCTGTGATGAGTATGAAGTGTTGCTCACCATCTCATCTAATTGATTTTAGTTTGAAGTCTATTTTGTTAGATATTAAGATAGCTACACCTCTTTGTCTCTTGGGTCTATTTGATTGGAAAATCTTCTCCCAAATCTTTACTCTGAGTAATGCCTGTCTTTGAAATTGAGGTGTATTTCTTGTATACAGCAGAAGGATGGATTCTGCTGTTGTATCCATTCTGTTAGCCTGTGTCTTTTTATAGGTGAACTTAGTCTATTGATATTAAGCAATATTAATTATCAGTGGTTGTTAAATCCTGTTATTTTTTGGTGGTAAAGTTTGTGTGTTTCCCCTTTTTTGGGGTTTGCTGGTGTGAGGTTATCTTTTGACTGTGTTTTTGTGGGTGCAGTTAGTTTCCTTGGGTTGGGGTTTTCCTTTTAGTACTTTCTGTATAGTTAGATTTGTGGATAGGTATTGATTAAGTCTGGTTTTGTCATGGAATATCTTGTTTTCTCCATCGATGGTGACTGAATGCTTTGCTGGGTGTTGAAATAGGAGCGGCGGGGCTGCATCCCCAGCACCCCAGCCACTTGGCTAGCTTATGCCCCAAAATAATTACACGGAAACTGTATTCTTTTAATCACTGCTTGTCCCATTTCTATCTAGCCTCTTCTAGGCTAACTCACACCTGGACTAGCCCATTTCTTATAATCTGTGTAGCACAGCTGGGTGCGCTTACCGGGAAGATTCTAGCCTACGTCCATCCTGGGTCGGAGCTTCATCGCGTGTGCCTCAGAGAGCAGAGCTCTCGCCTCTGCCCGCAAGAGTGGAGCATCATGTCTCTCTGAGGTGTCTGCCCCTGAGAGGAGAGCTGTCCAGTCTCTGTCTGAGGTGTCTTACCTCACTTCCTCTTCCGCCCAGCATTCTGCTCTGTTTACTCCTCCCACCTTATGTTTTAACCTATCAGGGCAAGCAGCTTCTTTATTTAATTAACCAATGACCTTCCTCCATCAGCTGGGTATAGTAGTCTGGACATGCATCTGTGGTCTCTAGTGTCTTCAATACATCTATCCAGGACCTTCTGGATTTCAGGGTTTCCATTGAGAAGTCGGGTGTAATTCTGATAGGTTTGCCTTTATATGTTACTTGGCCTTTTTCCTTTGCATCTCTTAATATCCTTTCTGTATTTTGTAACTTTTCAATTATGATTATTATATGCCAAGGGGACTCTTTTTTGGTTCAATGTATTTGGTGTTCTGTAAGCTTCTTGGACCTTCATAGACATACCTTACCTTAGGTTGGGAAAGTTTTTTTGTATGATTTTGTTGAATATATTTTCTGTGCCTTTGAGCTGGAATTCTTCTTCTTCTATCCCTATTATTCTTAGATTTGGTCTTTTCAGTGGTGTCCAGTATTAACAATTTGTTGGATTTAACATTTTCTTTGATTTGTGAATTTATTTCCCCAATAGTACCTTCAATGCCTGAGATTCTCTCTTCCCTCTCTTGTATTCTGTTGGTTTTGCTTGCATCTGTAGTTTACATTCATTTACCCAGGGTGTGCATTTCCAGAATTCTCTTGGTTTGTGTTTTCTTTAACGAATCCATTTCATTTTTCAACTCTTGAACTATTTGCTTCACTGGTTTGATTGTTGTTTCTTAGTTTCTTTGGGTTTCTTGTTTTTTTTGATTTCTTCTGATTTTTGTTGATTTTACCTGTTTCTTTAAGGGAATTTTTCATTTCTTCTTTAAGAGTGGCTATCATTTTCATAAAGTTATATTTAAAATTGTTTTTGTCTGCTTTTTCTGAGTTAGGATGATCAAGTCTTCCTGTTGTATGACCACTGGATTCTGGTGTTACCATGTTGCTTTTTGGATTGTAGAATAAATTCTTGCATTTGTGCCTACCCATGTCTTCCTCCATTTGGTGCCAGCAGTGTCTTTGCCTCTTGATCCAATCCTTGCAGCTGCTGTCTATGTCTTAGGGAGTTGCTCTTGGTCTGCTCTGTGCAGTTGCTGTCTGTGTCTCAGGGAGCTGCTGAGGGTTCTTTTGGTCTCCTCTCTTGGTTTGTTCTCTTGGTCCACTCTGTGCAGTTCCAGTCTGTGCTTCAGAGTTCCTCTGACATTGCAGTTAATGGGTGGATTTCGGGATTTATAACTTTCAGGGTCCCATTGATGGGGTGGGGGTGTTGGAGCAGCATACGTACAGGAAGCTTGCTACCGGCTGGCTAGTAAAGTTGAGGCAGGTGCAGGAAGGACTGGGATTTTGCCCCAGTATCTAAGGCCTAGAGAGCGAGCTTCCCAACTGTTTGGGTGATCACTCACCTCTTGGTCTGCTTTGTACAATTGCAGCCTGTGCTTCAGAGTTCTTCTGAAGTCATGGGGGTTAGGTGGGTTTTTTTGGCCTATAATTTTTGTTTGTTTGTTTTTTTGTTTTTTTTTTTTTTCGAGACAGGGTTTCTCTGTAGCTTTGGTGCCTGTCCCGGAACTAGCTCTTGTAGACCAGGCTGGCCTCGAACTCCCAGAGATCCGCCTGCCTCTGCCTCCCTAGTGCTGGGATTAAAGGCGTGTGCCACCACCGCCCTGCTTCTTGGCCTATAATTTTGATGAGAAAAATTATAAGCTCTTTTTTGGCATTAAGTTTAAGGATCCAACTTCAAGAATTTTGTTAGCTTCTTCACATACGTCATTTAACAAAATCTCAATCAGAAAGAACTTAAAGTCTTTCTTGAATTCAACGAAAATAATGACACAACATACCCAAACCTATGAGACACTATGAAAGCAGTGCTAAGAAGAAAGTTTTTGATGACAGCTTTTATTTCCTCACGACTTATAGGTCTTTTAAATTGTTCACCTGGTCTTGATTTAATTTTGGTATATGGTACTTATCTGAAAAAATGTCCATTTCTTTTACATTTTCCAGTTTTGTGGTAGACAGGCTTTTGTAGTAAGACCTACTGATTTTCTGAATTTCCTCAGCGTCTGTGGTAATGTCCCCCTTTTCATTTTCTGATCATGTTAATTTGCATGTTCTCTCTCTGCCATTTGCTTAGTTTGGATAGGGGTTTGTCAATCTTGTTGATTTTCTCAAAGAACCAGATCTTTGTTTCATTGATTCTTTGGATTGTTTTCTGTGTTTCCATTTTGTTTATTTCAGCCCTCAATTTGATTATTTCCAGTCTTCTACTCCTCCTGGGTGAGTCTGCTTCTTTTTTTCTAGAGCTTTCAGGTGTGCTGTTAAGTCTCTAATGTGAGCTTTCTCCGTTTTCTTTATGTGGGCACTTAGTGCTATGAACTTTCCATTCAAAATTTTCACCTCCTCCTCTCCTCCCATTTCCCTCCCGCTCTCCCCACTCACCCTTTCCCCTCCCCCTCAAGTCCTGAGATAAGGCAGGGTACCCTGCCCTGTAGGAAGTCCAAGGCCCTTCCCCCTCCATCCAGGCCTAGGACGGTGTACATCCAAACAGGCTAGGATCCCAAAAAGCCAGTACATGCAGTAGAATCAAATCCCAGTGCCATTATCATTGGCTTCTCAGTCAGCCCCCATTATCAGCCACATTCAGAGAGTTTGGTTTGATTACATGCTTGTTCAGTCCCAGTCCAGCTGGCCTTGGTGAGCTCCCATTAGATCAGTCACACCATCTCAGTGGGTGGACAAACCCCTTGTGGCCTTGACTTCCTTGCACATCTTCTCCCTCCTTCTGCTCTTCATCTGGACCTTGGGAGCTCAGTCCAGTGCTCCACTGAGGGTCTCTGTCTCTATCTCCATCCATTGCTGGACAAAAGTTCTAAGGTGATATTCAAGATATTCATTAGTGTGGCTATGGGGCAAGGCCAGTTCAGGCACCCTCTCCTCTACTGCCCAAGGACCAAGCTGGGGACATTCTCTTGGACACCTGGGAACCTCTTTAGAGCAGAGTCTCTTGCCAACCCTAAATGGCTCCTTTAACTAACTTATCTTCTTCCTTGCTCCCATATCCACCCTTTCTCCACCTCAACCATCCCACTCTCCCAAGCTCCCCCCAATCCTCCCCTTCTCCCTTCTCTCTACCCTCTCCTCTTCCCTCCACCCCACCCTACCTCCATGCTCTCAACTTTTGCCCGGCGATATTGTCTGCTTCCAATTTCCAGGAGGATCTATATATGTTTTTCTTTGGGTTCACCTTATTACTTAGCTTCTCTAGGATCACGAACTACAGGCACAGAGGGGTATGATGCACTGCAGAGAGGGACATGCTGGAGGAGCTGGTTTTTCACCTGACAGGCAGGAGGCGTAGAACTAGGAAAGGACTGGAGACAAACACCACTCTCAAAGACACACCTCCAGGGATTTGTTTCCTCCATCTAGGTTCCACCTCATAATATATTCACAACCTCCCAAGCCAGTGCCACCAACTGGGAATAAAAAAAAATATGTTAGATGCTCCTGAAAGAACATTTCTTAGTCAAGTGATCATGTTAAATGGTGGAAGAGTCTCTCTAAGCAGAATCAACAAAATTCATGCAGGAACTGGGTTGTTAAAAAAACATACAACACCAAAGTTCTAAAGTTGAGGTTTCAGTGAGAAGAGGGTTAATGCAAGTCTGGTTCAGTGTTAGTTGTAAAGTGAGATCCGGTGCAGTGACACTGATGCTATTCTAGAACAAGTAGCAAAGGCTTGTTCAAGGATACTAGCTCAGAAGGTTTGAACACAAGTTACACACACTTGGCCTGAGAGATAGGATAGCCATTAAAACCCCTACAGGCTGATGCTGTTTTCAAGGCTGTGGGCTTTACTCTAGAGGTCAGTGACAAATAGGCTGCTGAATGACTGTTAGGCTACCATTGTGACTTGTCTTGTAAGTCCGAATTTACAGAAAGAAAGCAGTTTAAAGAGGATAAGACTTTGAACTGATGCTGAGAAAGAAGGCATCTAGACATACTGCAAAGGTGTTTCAGGTAAACTGGATATTTAGATCATTGTATGGAGGGTGTAAGAGGGGAGGATGTAAAGATATTTTCAACATTGTAGCCTAAATCAGCTAAATGGATTTGTCATAGGATATATGTTGGGGCAGTTTCTCACTTCAGCAAACAGGTGTGTATTCCTCAATTTCTAGAGACAGAGCGAGGGTATTTCATGTCAGTTTAGATGCACCGAATCTTCCAGGTGGAGGTGACAGACTACTTAAGCTATCATTCATTGTTCAATTTGATGCCAGATTCTGACCACTCATGGGGTGACATAGATTCAGCCAGTATCATAAAACTCAGGACCAAAAAAATTCCAGAAATTTCTTAACAACCACCAACTAACCAGAGCTAACTGAGAGGCTCTATCGCTAGGTCATATTCTTCTTACACCAGGTATTGAAACACACTTAAGCTTTGAACATATTTACTGCAAATATATAGTATAGACCTTGTTGTTTTTGTAACTATGTGTTATTACCATCATTATCATGTGTTAGCTAATGTCATATAATTAATGTAGTCCCTCATACAGGAGAGCTACTTAGCAGAAGAGATGAAAATGCAGGGCTATGTTGATGAATAATTTATAGGGAAGGGCTGACTGTTTTCTCTTCTTCAGCAGTGACAATGCAGTTTATAAGCCACCAGTTTCCAGATTATCATGACCCCACGATCGGTAAGTAAAAGCTTCTTTTCTCATCTAGTTTAAATTGATACACTGTAAATAAGTGGTACTTATAAGCACTATTGATAATGCTAGAGAATAAAAGTGTAATTTGTTCTATCACTCAGCGTATATACACATGAATATATCTATATAAATTTCTGAGTCATGAGACAGTATTTGCCCTTTCTTCTCATAATGCATTTTCATATTTTATACTTTGTTCAAGTTATTCTGGTAAATGATTGTGGGGATCCATTATGCTGATTTATGGATTCACTAATGGACATTTTCCATTAGAAAAAGAAAGAATTAAAAACCTTTGCTCTGAGTTTTATAGCTGATATGATTACATACACACTTGATCACATTTTCAGTCTGTGGTTTCCTATTGTAGAATTAGTTCCTTTTCTCAAAGATGTATTTGGAGAAGCATTTAAGTCTAGGTATAATTTCACTTAGCATCCTTGTTTGTAGATGAAGAAATTGAGACACACTGAGTCAAAGTATGATTTGTGTCCCAAATCCAGCATGCTAACTTCCTTTAGTGTAGTTTTCTTCCCTTTGTGTCCCAAATCCAGCATGCTAACTTCCTCTAGTGTAGTTTTCTTCCCTTTGTGTCCCAAATCCACCATGCTAACTTCCTCTAGTGTAGTTTTCTTCCCAGCATAGAGGTAGGGAAACCCTGCTGTGAGGAACAAGCCTCCTCCCTTGTTTGAAACAAGAATGATGCCTTTAAAACTGCTTTACTCATTCAGAAAACTGTTTAGAGAGAACTGGAAATTCTCAAGCAGAGTCCATCATTGGATTCTTTGGTTAGAAATGCATTGAGCTTAAGGTTGCACTGAGCTTTACTTTCCTGCAAGCAAAGAACGGAACTGCTGGGCTCCTTACGCAGGCTTGCTGGCAGAATGGAAGCCCTTTGCTCTTCATCACTGTGTTCTCCGTTCCCAGTCACTTCCGTTGTTTTTTCTCTCCCGATGAACAGTGTTTGTGCAGGAATAACATCTCCTAGTTTTTAATCTTCCTCAGGAGATTGACACATGAAATTATCTCTTCGATAACGCTTTTGTACTCCTTCCTGAAAATTCTACAAAACATGTGGATGAATTATGTGGCTGAAATAATCAAAATGCACTAGTTTTATTTTTTTAATATTTATATATTTTATTTTGTGTGTGAGTGTTTTACCTACATATATACACGTGTATTATATGTGTGGCTGGTGCCCACAGAGGTCAAAAGAAACCCTGGAGCTGGAATTACGGGTTGTTGTGAACAACTATTTGGGTCTTTGAGAGTGAACACTGCTGCTCTACAAGGCCAACAAGTGCTCTTAACTGTGAAGTCATCTTTCCAGGCCCCAAAAGATTACCTTTAAACAAGTCTAATGGTTCCCTAAGACCTCCTCTTAGGCTAACTGAATTAATAAGATTTAATTTAATAGCAAATTGGAATACTGTTAACCTGATGAATTCTCTGAGGAATTGAATTTTGTTTCTGAAATAATTACTTTGTGCAGTTTGAGAAGTGATCAGCTTCAGTGATTGATTGTTCTCGCAGTTGATATTTGAAATATCTTAATTTTGGGATGCTGTTAGCTTTTTGTCACTCACTTTCAGCTATAGACAAGGGGGAATCTCTGGCTAAAAGCTTTGAATATTGCATATTGCTGGGATAATATAATATACATTTTATGATATCACAAATGTACTTTGTTGTTCATTATTTTTCACCTTTGTGTAGTGGCATTGGATAAACTGGCCTTGCATACAAGTCCTTCATGTAATTTCTGGAATAAGGTAATAGATGTAAATATGTTATCAGCGTCTTTGTTACAAGGAACAAATGTGTCATGTATGGTGATGATTCTTGCAGATAGGCTGAGAGAACATTTGTTTCTTGCAATTAGGCTGCCTGGACTTTCAGTGATAACAGCTGAAATTAAACTTTTATCTAGAAATAAACAAGGTGGTGTTGAAAGAAGGTTGAAAGTGGAAACAGCAGTTCATTGCTGTCAATTTGACTCTCTCATCCTCTCCTTTCTTGACTTCTGTAATGGGATATTGGTCAACGATTTTCCATTGTTATCCTGATGGTAGAGGGCGAAAGGCTCAGACAGTTTACTTTGTGTCTGCTCCAGCTGCTTAGCTATACTTTAGCTGATGACTTCATGACATCTCTAGGGGAAATTCATGTTAGTATAGCTTGAATATCTTATAAATTTGAGAAGAATAGCACCTATCGTGGATACTTATCTCTGAAAAAGGAAAGAAATATTTTCTGTACTTATCCAGAGATATTTGTCTTCATAGTAACTGAGATTTCTTGGTATATTTTCCTGAAATATGAGAAAAATTAGTTTGTTGGGTTATTTTTTTGCCCTCACATTTGACTTAGTATAATCTTTATTTCAATTGAAAATCAAATCAAATGGAAAGAAACTCAAAGCCATCCCACTAAAATCAGGAACACGACAAGGCTGTCCACTCTCTCCATACCTTTTCAATATAGTGCTTGAAGTTCTAGCAATAGCAATAAGACAACATAAGGGGATCAAGGGGATCTGAGGGGGTTGGAAAGGAAGGAGTTAAACTTTCATTATTTGCAGATGATATGATAGTGTACATGAGTAACCCCAAAAACTCCAGCAAAGAATTCCTACAGCTGATAAACACCTTTAGTAATGTGGCAGGATACAAGATCAATTCCAAAAAAAAAATCAGTTGCCCTCCTATACACAAAGGATAAGGAAGCAGAGAGGTAAATCAGAGAAGCACCACCTTTCATGACAGCCACAAATAGCATAAAATATCCTGGGGTAACTCTGAAAATCAAATTGAAGTTTTTGGACTCTCCATAAAACAGAACTTAGGAATATTGGTTATGTCAATGTTGTTTTCAAAGAATGGATTCTGCTTCGTATCTATTGGTCACATATTCAAAGTTAGTAACCAGTGATTTCCATGTCTCAAATTTATAGAAAATAACTATGGCATGGACATTTACAGTTGGCTTAATTTTCCAATGGAAAGAGATTTCATTAAAGAATCACATTAGTAATAACAGAGCAGAATGGAGCTAGATTGGAGTTGAAAGGGAACATCTCTAAACATTTTACATACTTCTAAATATAGCTTGATTTTCTTCATAGAATAATTATTTAGAGATATTAAGAAGTAACATTCTTATTAAGATCCTGTTGTCTGAACCTTTATGTCAATAAATGAGCGTGCCACATATTATAAATCTTTAGATTTGGCCAAGGCATGTCAGCCGTTGAGTAAAGTTTGCATTTCTAATCTAGCAATACAATGTTTTGACCATCATAAATAAAAATATAAATATCATAGTTTAAATCTTCAGGTATTTTCAGTTCAGGAAGAGAAGTTACGAGAAATTATAGGAGCATTCTTTTCCTCTGAAGACCGTCTGTGGTATAGGAAAGCAGCAAGATGCTGCATGGAATGACTCGGAAAGGATGGAGAAGCACAGTCTCCCCTCCTCCAAGCTCTGCTTGCTATGAACTAAGTTCATGTGCCAGGCATCAGTTTCCAGGCATCCATTCTAGAATTCAGAAGTCCTTCTTCAAGAAGGTTTTTCAAGGAAGTCTGTCTGGAATCCTTAGAGGATTATGAGAAAATAGTCTAGGATTGTTTGTTAAGATGCATTCCTTAAATGGGACAGTGGTGGCACACACCTTTAATTCCAGCACTCAACAGGCAGAGACAGGTGGATCTATGTGAGTTTGACAGCAGCCTGGTCTACAGAGTGAGTGCCAGGACAGGTTCCAAAGCTACAGAGAAACCCCGTCTCAAAAAACCAAAAAGAAAGATAAGTTTTTTAATTGTAACCTGAAGTTTAAAAGCATTACTACACATAGTTATAAGAGAATTTTAAAACTAGCTGTATTTTTTCTTTTACTGAAATAAAAGACAAATTCCCTTAAAGCCAAAACATAAATATGCACATCAAGGTTTTATGTGTTGACTAAGAATTTTAGTCCACAGCTCTGTTTGTTGGCACCTTTATATAGTTTGAATGTATCTGTTCATGATTACTGTTTTTCACTTGAAGACAGACATAAAACACCGGGAACTCAAGTACCTGACCTGACTAATTAACAAAGCAAAACAAAAAGTCTCAGCTAGCTATACCTGGATAAAATATTAGGTGATAGATGGAAGCCTGGGGGACTTGTGTCTCCTGTGCATACAGAGTATTTTAATTTTGTGTAAATTGTGTATGAATCAGTGATTATCTCCCTCCCTCTGTCATCACAACCAGTTATGATAGTAAACATGTTATGAGCTCAAACGGAGGAATGCCTTTCCAGTGCTCTTGGAAAGGCGTGGAAGATAAAGGAGAAATGAGAGTATATAGCGAACTAATTCCACAGAAAATCATGAAGTATTGGACAAGGACAGCTTAGTTCATCACAGGACCTCAGGATGGAAGTATACTTTATTAAAAGACAAAATTCAACAATTTGCAGAGTGAACTGGCTTTTGTTTGCTATCCACTCATGAATCAGCAAAGTCCCTGTGCCGAAAACTGGACAGAAACTATGAAGCCATGGCAGAGTAGTGGCTTTGACACTGATTGGTCAGAAGAGTAGAAGAGAAAAAATGCTGATTGTATCTCAAGTTATTTCATACCACCCTTTTTTTGGAGGATTAAAGCTGTGTTGATCTCCTAATACTAATATATTGATCAAGGTAGACAACTTTTCATGGCTAGTTATTGGCAAGAAGAAAATTTCATTGGAAAATTAAACATATACAAATGTCATTATTTTTCTGTTTTTGACCCCTTTCATCCTCTTGATTTTCCTCTTTATTCAATATTAATATATTTATAAAGTAGTTTCCAGGCATTATACAAGATGCAGGAATCAGTTCTGTAGAGAAATAGGCAAGAATTATTTTTTTATTAAGCTTCCTTACTTTGCTTGCCCCTCCCACCTTGTCTCTAAGAGCTGATTGTGTCTTTTTATCTGGAATCCAGTTGTCCATTTCTGTCTCATTGCATTATGATGACTTGAGCTCATTATATGAATGCAGGACACAATTTAGTTAAGTTGGCCTTAAGGACCTATTCAATTCTTTTTTTCTTCTTCAGCCACTTTTCTTATGGAAGGAAGACAACTTGAATAAACCCAGAACCGTCATGACAAAGTTATCTAATTGTTATAGTATTTATTTGGTTTTCACAGAACAGAAATTTATAAAACCAACTTTCTGGCTGTATTTTTTTACCTTATTTTCAAAGAAGACACACTATCATAGTTGAATAGATTGAAAACTCTTTCCTTATTTTAATATTTTAGACCTTAATTTCACTTACATACCATGAACACTGCAAATATGCTCATCCAAAAGATTTGTATTCTTTCTGAGCAATTGGCAAGGACTGTAACAAGCTCTGTAAGAAGCATAATAAAATACTATACATAGAATATTCTTTCTAAATTACTTGCCATGCTTCTCTAAATAGGGAGCTCATTTCAGGGGCAAAGTGCTTTGGTGATAGGACCAGGGCATCTGCACAGCACAGTGAACATTAAAGTGCAAAGAAAATGCTGAAAAAATAGTGCAATTAGCCAGCAAGGAGCAAATTTACTACACTGTTTATGTGTCTCAATAGCTTTGGAAGAATAAAAACTTCCTAAAGTGGATTGAGAGAAATTGTATAGCTTGTATCACACTAAACTGTCCTACTTAGCATATAAAATGTGAACTAATAGATTCACTTCTTTGTGTCATAGAAAATTCCTGTTAAAATGTAAATGCTCGGGGTCGGTGGGTAGGGCCCCAAGCCATGTATAATCACTTATATATTAGCACAGATTAATGTATCTAATTATTCTAAAGAGTAAAACAGAAGTGTTCTAGAAATTACTACTGAAGAGATGGTTTTGAGGGTTGGAGAAAGTAGAATATTGTTATTATAAAGAATAAAGGCTGTAGGCAGAGTCTGCTTGTTTGTTCCCGGCCACCCAGACCCAAAACAATCATACAGAAACTATATTAATTACAATACTGTTTGGCCAATAGTTTAAGTGTATTTCTAGCTAGCTCTTAGATCTTAAATTAACCCATTTCTATTATTCTGTGTGTCACCACAAGGCTCATGGTTTACTGGCAAGGTTCCAGGGTGCCTGTCTTCTTCAGTGGCTACATGGTATCTCCCTGACTCTGCCTTATTTTCTCCTCTATCTCTGCTTGGAATTCTTGCCTTGCTTTATTCTGCATTTTAATAGGCCCCAAACAGCTTCTTTGTTAACCAATGGTAATAAAACATATTCACGGCATACAGAGGGGATTCCCATATCAGAAGGCAATGAAATAATTGTTGATGGAAATCAAGATGATTTTGAAGGATTATGTTAAGTAGTGACTCCTTTATGTTTGAGCAGAGGAAGAAGGGAAATATAATTCACGTGACACCCAGTAGGTTGGAGATGTTTCAGTCTTCATGGAACTCCTCACGTTTGCTAAGCTCCAGTAAATCTGGCTTTTAGTTTAAATGTAACTAGTAACCCTTTTCTGTCCCTCTCACTCACTAATATGTGTTCCTGTAACCCAGAGTAGCTTCTTTACTTCTTATCAAGGAAGCCCAGTTCAACTTTTAGATCCAAGCATGGGTGCAAATCCTTAGAGAAGATGGCTTTGACTCTAGTGGTTATTCAATGGCTACCACTTCCTCTACAGCTCTCTGTATAAACTGCTATTAACAATAGCCATGGTTGACTTGGATTTCATATATCATTTTAACTTGGCATCCAAGATGTTAGGCTCTTTTTTTTCCTTTATTAGTACCTCTGACTTAACTTAGTTCTTACCTTTTCATCTCATATTTCTCTCTGAATTTCCATGTTTATCTACCTTCCCACTGAGTTTTCCTATTTAGAATTCTGGTGGTTCGCGCTACTGGTCACAATCTTCCATTAATTTTATTTTATACTTGTGGTAAAAGCTGATATATTGACTAAGTCCTGTGAAGTCCACGATGATGAAATAACAAGTCATGATTTGATAAGAGCTCAATGGCAAGCAACCTGCATAGCATTTTTAAGGCCTTTGTTTCAATCCACAAACTGAAAAATAAATGATGAATCAGTCTTCAAGGACCGAATGCATTGCATACCTGATTTGATGCTTTGGTGTTGAACCTCATTCGTTTTATCCTTACTGGCCTCATTGTTCCCGGAGTGTGCCAGATGCTTGCTCATCTTGCCATGCTTGCATTTGATCACTTTTTCTGGGAAAACACTTCAGTGTTTAATAATGATCTCTTTATGTCTTCAAATATTTGCTTTAGGATTTAAATGATTCTTTTTGATCAACATGCATAACTACTGATAACATTGATCATCTGTTTTTCATAGATATGTGTATGTGTACATAAACATATATATTTATTTATAGATTCTTATATAGGATCTACAAGTGAAAGAACATATATTTGTCTTCATGTTTCTGGCTTATTGCTATTTGTTTCTTATACTATGTGGTAGAGACTTACTTAGCACTTTTCTAAATGCAATACAATGTCTGAATTTATAATCAAAGACTTACCCATTTCTGGTTTACAAAAGATGGACCAAGAAATTGGGTGAGTGTTGTAAGGAGAACACTTGTTTATTTCCCAGCTGCCCAGCAGCTCAGACCCAAAATAATCACACAGAAATTATATTATTTAAATCTTTGCTTGACCAATTAGCTCTAGATTCTTATTGGCTAACTCTTATATCTAAATTTAGCCCAATTTTAGTAATCTGTGTATTGACACAAGACTGTGGCTTACCGGGTAAAGTTCTGGCATCTGTGTCCAGCAGTGCTACATGGCTTTGCTCCTTTACTCTGCCTCCTTTCTCCCAGCATTTAGTTTAGTTTTTTCTACCTAGCTAAGTTCTATCCTATCAGGCTAAGCCAGTTGTTTTATTAACCAATGATATTTACAGCATACAGAGGGAAATCCCACATCAGGGGAGTGAATGGCACAATTATTTACTGTCCTATCAACTTCAATCAAGCTGGTTTATATCTCTGATCTTTCTCATTTGTAAAGAGATAATGCTTTTATTTCTTTTGATGGTTATGAGAGATAATATAGGTGTAACTGTTTCACATACTGCTTGAGATAAAATGGATGCTAGACTTCTTCAGTAGAATTCAATTGAACTGGAAAGTAATGGTGAACACAAAAACTGTCAGGAAAAAGACACCTACCCCTTGTGCTCTCTTGGAAATTCCAAAATATTCATCCATTGTAGATTAAAAATAACCAGAATATCACTTTATTGCATTATATTTCTACTATTTCATCTTGAATACTGTAAAGTACTTATGGTTACCCAAAACATTCCCAGACCAAAACTACGAGTGGAGAGCAAATTATGATTAAAATTTTTGCTGCTACTTGCCATGTAAAGTTTCTTTTAGGAACCTGGATGTGAAGACCATATGGACTATAAGACAACAATCTCATATGAAATATGAGAGATGCCTCAGAGATATTGAGTCAGTTCAGGAAATTAACAAACTGAAAGCTTAACCATGACAGTCTGTGGATAGGTATCACTTCCTTTCAGATTGCTGCACTCTTCCAATAAGAAGGCTTTATAATCTTCTGTATGCCCCCAAAGAACAGGATTTAGCTCAGTCTGAGAAATAAAAGGACTCTTTCAGATTATTCCATAGTCACACAGCCATTAAAATTCCTAAGTAGTCATCTTTGATGATAACTATGATTATCTAAAATTACTGATGTAATGCTAATTAAAATCATTGTAGTCAACATACACACCATTCTATTATTTCACAGAGAGAAGCTGTGGACCTACAGAAGAAACACTCCTCAGCATTTTGTTTATTTGGTGGTTATTATTAGCGGACATTTGTTCTAAAGTCAAGTGACTTGTAATTATATTTTCTCTGTTATTTCAGTAATTTCTTTTTAAGAGCATGGTTAGTGTTCTATTGGTTCTTAATGAGCCAATTACAGGAAGCTAGAAAGAGAAAAAAAGGTGTACTTAGAGTATGACCTACACATTAGCTGGTTAAAGTGACACAGACAGTATTTAACCATACCCAAAAGATTCTAGCAAGCTGATATTTACCTCTTTGAGCTCACACTCACATTTTCAAATGGAAAGTTTAAAATATTGTAATTAAGAACATATTTAGAGTCTTATGTACCTGTTGAAAATTTCAAGCATTAATAGTTCAGGAATTCAGGTTTTATGCTTTGAAATTAGTAGGCTTCATTCCAAATCTTCGGTTGACCTCAAATTCAGAGATATTTTTTAACAATTGTTTAAAATGTATGGACTAATTGAAGAGAATCTTTGTTAAAAACTATGAATTATTTCTATTAAAATTTTAATTTAATATAGTAATTTAAGGTGATATCCCAGACTGTTTTGAGATGACTAAGGAGAAAATAATCTAATAACTAACATAGAAGCTGTTCGGATCAGGATACATTTCTTCAACATGAAAAATACATGGCGATAGATATTTAATAATATCTATTTGGAATAATCTAGATAAAAATTTTAATATGTCAATTGTCCATGTTCTATGATTTGATATTCATTGATTAAAGACAGTTCATAATGTGCATTTTCACACAAAAAGTAGTTAATCTTTAGCATGCAATATTTACCAGTTGCAAACATCCAGATTTTGTGAACTAAAATCTTGAAAGAGGAATAAAAGAAAAGTCAAAATACTTAGACAACAACGCGGACGCTAAGAAAGACTTACATAGATCTAATCTACATGGGAAGTAGAAAGTAGAAAAACACAAGACCTGAGTAAATTGGGAGCATGGGGACCTTGGGGGAGGATCGAAGGGGGGAGGGGAGAGGCAGGGAGGGGAGCAGAGAAAAAATGTAGAACTCAATAAATATCAACAAAAAAAGAAACCCTGCTTCAAAAAGCTAAGCAAACAAAAGAAAAAAATATTTTATAAATTTATGTATATCCTGTACAAACAGAATATGTATGATAGACAAGGAATAAATTAAACATTGAAATAGCAAACTCCAAATGAGACTAGTAAGTTTCTACTAGCCTTTGGTTTATTATGGGCCTCTGTTTTCATGTGTGTGAAATAGTGCTAAATACATTTTCCTTAAAAATAAAAGCAAGCCTTCTCAAAGCTAAAATTAGCTATTTTTAAATTTGTTTGGAAAAAACAACTCTCAATAACAACCTCTATATAAACAGCTATTTTTATACAATAGAAATTCAGCAAGCACAGGGGCCTGCAAGTGTCTGCATCAGGTCTCTGTGTATATGTTATGGCTGTTAGCTTGGTGTTTTTGTGAGACTTTTAACAGTAGGAGCTGGAGTATCTCTAACTCTTTTGCCTGCTTTTGAGAATTTGCCCACCTTCTATTGTGTTGTCTTGTCCAGCCTAGATATGATGGCTTTTACCTTGCTTTATCGTATCCCATTTTGTCATGTTTGGCTGTTATCTCTTGGAGGTCTACTCATTTCTGAAGAGGAAGCCAAGGGAGAGTTAAACTGAGGAAGAAGGGAGATGAAAAGGGACACTAGGAGGAGTGGAGGAAGTAGAAACTCTGGTTGGGATGTATTATATAAGAGAAGAATTTATTTCAATTAAAAAGAAATTGGTTTAAAATTTTAAATATCCCATTCTTATTACTCAAGTGACATAATAAGAATCAACTCCTCTAGAAATAGTTCACTAACAAAAATAGACATAAATAATTTGTTGAGTTATTTGGTGATAAGAGGCAAGTTCTGTACAAGAAAAGTTAGTAGTACATTTTCATACTTCCTTAGCTGTTATAATATTTTATTTTAAACAATACCTTCACTATTTAAGAACTGAATATCAACATTAAAAAATAGCATTTCATGCTGGGGATGGTGTCTTATGCCTGTACTATCATCACTAGAGAAGTAGAGGCAGGCAAACCAAACTTCAAGACTGGCCTAAGTTACACAAAGATGATGACATAAAGAAACAAGCTCTATTAATGTATTATTAATATTACCACAGCAAAGAAATGATTATTTCTTTATAAGTATCCTTACATGCTCGTACATCAAGGAAGAGGGAAGCTTTTATAATCTCATACAACTTGATGACCTGACAGTTCAAATGTTAATCCTGTAGGAAGAAGGCAGAGTATTATTGGCTGAGGGTTCTAGTTTTCATTTAACCTATTTCCATATTTTCTATTTTCGTTGTCATGTTTTATAAGGCTTCAGTCTCCTATTTAAACTAATTTCCAATTGTTTTCATTTTAGGTGTTCCTTTATCTCTTCTCATTAGGTCGTTTTTGTTATTTAGCCATCTGTATCCACCATTTCTACACTTTCTTTTTTTTTAATTTTTTAAGATTTATTTATTTATTTATTAAAGGTTTCTGTCTCTTCCCCGCCACCGCCTCCCATTTCCCTCCCCCTCCTCCAATCAAGACCCCCCCTGAGCCCGAAAAGCAATCAGGGTTCCCTGTCCTGTGGGAAGTCCAAGGATCCCCCACCTCCATCCAGGTCTAGTAAGGTGAGAATCCAAACTACCTAGGCTCCCACAAAGCCAGTACGTGCAGGAGGATCAAAAACCCATTGCCATTGTTCTTGAGTTCTCAGTAGTGCTCATTGTCCGCTATGTTCAGCGAGTCCGGTTTTATCCCATGCTTTTTCAGACCCAGGCCATCTGGCCTTGGTGAGTTCCCAATAGATCATCCCCATTGTCTCAGTGTGTGGGTGTACCCCTCGCGGTCCTGAGTTCCTTGCTCATGCTCTCTCTCCTTCCGCTCCTCATTTGGACCTTGAGATTTCTGTCTGGTGCTCCAATGTGGGTCTCTGTCTCTGTCTCCTTTCATCGCCTGATGAAGGTTAATATTCAGGAGGATGCCTATATGTTTTTCTTTGGGTTCTCCTTCTTATTTAGCTTCTCTAGGATCACTAATTATAGGCTCAATGTCCTTTATTTATGGCTAGAAACCAAATATGAGTGAGTACATTCCATGTTCCTCTTTTTGGGTCTGGCGTACCTCACTCAGGATAGTGTTTTCTATTTCCATCCATTTGCTTGCAAAATTCAAGAAGTCCTTGTTTTTTTACTGCTGAGTAGTACAGGTAAGGGAAACAGTTCAAGAATTGAAAACTGAAGTGGAAGCAAGGAAGAAAACACAAACTGAGGACCAGCTGGATATGGAAAATCTAGGTCAACGAGCGGAGTCTACAGAAACAAGCATAATCAATAGAATACAAGAGATAGAAGGAAGAATCTCAGATTCTGAGGACACCATAGAGAAAATAAACGCTCTGACCAAAGAAAAAAGCAAAGCCAACAAATTCTCAACACAAAACATTCAGGAAATATGGGACACAATAAAAAGACCAAACCTAAGAATAATAGGAATAGAAGAAGGAGAAGAGTCACAGCTCAAAGGCCCAGAAAATATTTTTATCAAAATTATGGAAGAAAACTTTCCCAACATAAAGAAAGATATTCCTTTGAATATTCAAGAAGCATACAGAACACCAAACAGACTGGATCAAAGAAAAACATCCCCTCGCCATATAATAATCAAAACACAAAATATACAGGTTAAAGAAAGAATATTAAGAGCTGCAAAGGAAAAAGGGCAAGTAACTTATAAAGGTAAACTGATCAGACGTACCCCTGACTTCTCTATGGAAACCATGAAAGCCAGAAGGTCCTGGATAGAGGTACTGCAGAAACTAAGAGATGATGGATGCAAACCCAAACTACTATACCCAGCCATTTCTATACTTTCTTCAAGCTATTCTCCTCTGGTGTCCACCACTAATTATTTAAGAGACATTACCATGTTCAAATCAAAATGACATTCACTAGTCATATCTTCCTGAGCTCCTACGGGTAGTCAAGAATGCTGATCATGTCACTATGGTAAGAAGTGCTGCTTCATATGTCACAAACACCAATTTACTGTTTTTTTTTTCAGTTATTTTTTTTTCATTATTTTCAGGCCTTCGTGATGCTCTTGAGGTTCTGTGCCTTTTCTGGACAGTACATCTAAGCATTCTTGAAGCATATATTGAGGACATTTTTTCACTCTGATACTACCTTCAATCTTGACTACCATCATTTCTCTCTCTTCCTCTCTTGGGGTAGTAAAGACTACACCCCTTTTATGTCAAGTAAGCACTCATCCACTTAACTATATCTTTAACGCCTATCACCATACATTTTCTTGCCACAGATAAGACTATGGCCCCAGTTTTTGTAACTTATGTATGTTAAAATAGCTGTCAGATTACTTTTTTTACTTCTACACTTACACTCTACAACCAATTTGAAATTTATATTTGGATGTCTGAAACAACTTTCTTTTTTTTCTACAGTCATTTCATCTTTGACTTTCTGTTGTGTGCCTTTTCCCGTAGAGACCAAAACAAATGTCTAAGACTCCAGATATGTTACCAAAGATATGATTCCAATCATGTCTAACTTAGTGAACCAGTTTGTTAGAGTCACTTACAGGGCTGTAGCTCAGGTGCCATTTAGAGGGTCACTAAAGGGTTCCTACATCACAAAAATTTCATACCATGGGTATAGACTCATAGAACCTACATCGGTGAAGATTCCCACACAAATTTCAGACATTTTGAAGACTCAAAGACTATCAGATTGGTAGTGATTATAACTGTGGTGAAGAACCTTATGATTCTTGTGGTTTTCATGTGTTTTTGAACCTTATAACTTTAATTAAGTTCCTGGACCTTGTTATGTTTAATTTATTTTTGTAGTCTTAAAAACCTTTTCTCCTTTTGGGTGGGAATGCTTCATTTCAGAGGATATAGCCATAAACACCTGTTTATTCTGCTTCCTAAACATCCTTCAGATACATTTTCAATTCATAGCTGCAACAGAGCAGTTCTCGTAGAGGTACCTTCGTATAATGACACTCCTGAGACTATATATATCTCAGCATCACAGAAGAATCTTCATAATTAAGGACCATCATCATACCTGTGTTATCCATACTTTTATAAGAGTTACATTATGAAGAAGACAGTTTTAAACATGCTTTGACTGATATATATGTATATGTATATATCATATGCACGGGTGCGTGCACATACACACATATATACATGCATGCAAACATTGGTTTTTTTATATATTTTTTTTGTTAAATTTTATTATTCAATTAAGGATCTCCGCCTCCCCCCGCCACCGCCTCCTCTTTCCCTCCCCCTCCCCTGATCAAGTCCCTCTCCCTCATCAGCTTGAAGAGCAATCAGGGTTCCCTGACCTGTGGGAAGTCCAAGGACCGCC
>NC_022020.1:19945074-19953798 GCF_000317375.1 Microtus ochrogaster | reverse complement strand
TACCAAATGCCCTCGCTCTGTTTCCTGGTTCCTGCCTCAGGCCAAGAACCCTCTCACCCCTCCGAAGGTCTTCAGGAACAGGACCAAGCTCCCCGTTTGCCAGTGACCTTGCCACTCTTTGATTTAATTGTAGTGGAGCGATCTGATCTCGGTGTTGTGCGCGGTCCCTGCAGCCTGCTTCTGCTGCTGGGATGGTTCCCACCGCCAGCAGCCTGTGTCCTCTGCAGTCGCTCCGGTCCCAGCCGGTCCCAGCCGGTCCCGCTGGCCGTGATAGGCGTCCTCCGGCCGCGTCCCACTGCCCGGTCTTCCGGCCGCGTCCTGCCGCCTAAACATTGGTTTTTAAAGATGGGTTTCTCTGGTACTCTTAGGTCTCCTGGAACTCACTCTATAGCCCAGGCTGGCCTTGAATTCAGAGATCCACTTGCTCTGCCTCTCGAGTGCTGGGATTAAATGCATATGCCACCATTTCCCAGCTTTTCTACATGTTTAAAATCTACTAATACATACAGTAAATGTTTGTGAAATTTATCAGAACTCTCATATGTACATGCAAAGTTTATAATTTTTGTGTTTCAATAGCATTGTACAGTTTAATAAACATTTTGTTATCTGCATATATGATGTCCAGTTGAGTTTCTTCCATTCAATCAAAAGATATTCCATATTCATGGATTAATCCATCCATATAGTTTTAAAAACCTTCTAGAATATTTAGACTTCTAGAAAAAAGGCATTTTTTCCTCTTTATCACTCTTTGTATTTTTATCTTTGTTCATATTCTTTTCTTTTAGGTATTGACAGTGAGAGTTCTCCTCCCCCCAGGAGATTATTGTTTTAAAATATTTGTTTAATTTTAATTATTTCCAAACAATTGAGAAAGAGTCCTACACCTTAAAAAATGTTTCCAGAGACCTTTTGAGAGTTCAGATAGAGTCAGTGTTTATTAACACACGTGTGTGTGTGTATGTGTGTGTATATGTGTGTGTGTGTATGTGTGTGTATATGTGTGTGTGTGCATGCCACACCCTCCTCTCAGTCACTTTTCATTGCTCTAAGTTGCTCGATGACTTCTTGTTAATTAGGAGGAAAATATTTCACTGACTCTTGTTCCTTTTCTCTGTATGTAAACACAGGTTTTATTAAATTCAAGTCCTTTTGCCCAGTAATGGTCTTCTGTAAGATGTCTTCTGATTGCGAAGTCTGTCTTTATGCTTCATGTCCATTCTATCTAGCTCAACCTTCTGCTCAATATTAGGAGCGCACACTTAGGCTTCCACAGCTGGGTCTGCGTTCCCGAGAGAAGGATCCAGAGAAATGGCTTCTGATTCTGAGCAATCCTGTCTTTCCTTTTTTATAAGTACACAATTCTTATTTGATCTAGGTATAAATAAAGTAATTTTAATAAGTTTGTCTGTAGGTAAAAGCCCAACATCCTCTCTGCTGGTAATCAGAAACCACAAAGGCAATAAAAGGATCCTGGTCTCATATATAACAGTAAATGACATTAGGACAATGAAGATTAACGAGAGTTTTTTATTCGTCACGAACATACAGTCCTTGCAGATAACTGTGTCACACACTCAAAAGGAGACACTGCGTGTGAACTTCCATAACACTTTGTCAGCAGGCTTCCCCTTAAAATGAGTGTTTCTATGTTGTTATCATTGCAGTGATGGCACAGCCATTAAAACTCAACTCGACACATGCTGGTAGCACATGAAGGAAATGATGAGTCCAAGAAAATTTAATTTTTGGAAAAATAACATGATTTAAGGGGTGGGTGTGGACAAAATTCTCTGGAAGTAAATCATATGTGCAAAGTTTCAAAATGATTTTCAGTTAAATGGAGGTAGGATTTGGTGACAGACATTTGAAAGGTTGGTATTCTAGAAAATATTAGATAAACATGCAGCTTCTTCATGAGAAGACTTATTTTCTTCTCCAAATTATTTGTTTAAATGTATCACTTTGGTGATCTTTGGGTATCAAAGTTACTTAAGCGACAAAATGTACTTATTTGAAGTAAGCAAAATCAGGTGTTATATATAATAAGCACCGACTTAAATCATACATGGAATGGGTTTGATGAGTTTTTGAAAAGTATTGCTAAGAATTAACTTGACCTTTTTTATCATATAATTTAGTTCTTGCTTTTTTATGTTTGAACAAATACATAAATAAATATAAAGCTTATATTTAGAGGTACTGGTGGAAAGGGCATGAGAAACAAAGCCAACACAATGGATGTAAATGAAACCTGAAAGCCAGGGATCACAGGAGTACAGATGCCATCATTTGTATTTCTGCAAATTTAACTAAAATATGAAAATTATTATTTTTTTAAATCCTCAGATGTGTAATATATAAATCTTTAAGAATAAATGATCTCAGCTATAATTCTAAACAAGGCAGTTCTATTACTATAAATTTAAGCTCAGAATGCAGCTCTGAAGACTTCACATATAGAAATTGCATTTACCATTTGAAAAATACTGTGGTTTTGATTTATAGGAGCTGAAAAATGCATGCAGCATCAGAAAGTTACAGGGTATTTTCTCAGTGTTCTCTAAGCCAATAAACTTAAAACAAATCATCTTGACCTTTGCACAAGGAAGCTTTGGCCGCTGTGATTTATACCCTTAGGTCACCATACCTTCAAAGACAAATAAGGTGAGCATGACAGATGCTGCCTTTTGATATTAACCCCTTCCACAATCTGGAAGGTACAGACAAGCTCTTTTCATGATGCTGTTTTAGGGTTATGGGCTGAGTTAAACAGAGCTGAAGGAACTGTAATGACCCACTCAGTAATCTTAGGAATACCAGAAAGGTATTCCAACAATTTATGTCTTGTCATTTGAAATGTATTCAGTCTTTTAATATTTAAATAATAAAACATTGATGTTCTCTTCTAAAACAAGAAAATAAAACACATGTGAAATCAGTACCACCTCTTAAATACTGCAAGAAAATGCCCTGTTTAGTATTTTTGCTTTTTAATTTCAGAAGGCAAAAACCTAACAGGACCAAACGCCCGTTATCTTTTTCATCGTTGTTTCTGTCACTGTGAGTTGTATCTTAAGAATAGCCATTGTTGGGAGGACAATTATACTTCCATATTTCTCATTAAATTATTCTGTTGAGCATCAGAGAGCCTATTTATTTATTTATTTATTTATTTATTTATTTCCTTTTTGTGGTACTGAACACTGTATGCTAGCCTTGAACACATTTTGTTAACCTAGGTTGCCACTGAACTGGCAAACATATTGCTACAGCCTTCTAAGTTGTGGAACATAGGCATGGAAAAACTTTAGAATTCAATTATCTTGCTTATTTCTTCCATTTTATTCTCATAAAACTCATCTATGGCCATATGATAGTGTATATAAAATGTGTGAAGATGGCCACATTATAAATTAAAAAGTCCCAATTTCATCAAGTAAACTGGTTGCTTTCTACAATTTAATTAGACCTAAGATGTTCAATGACTATCTTTTTGTTTGTGAAATAATAATACAGACTGATGTATCCATTAGAAATATTATCTATTTTAAAAAGAAACTTAGTTTTATTTTTAATAATTCATAATTATTAATAACTAGAACCTGAAAATTTTTTGACAATGAAATAAAATAACACAATTAAGAAAAAATAAAGCCCCTTAAATTGAGATAGGTATGTCAGAAAGACATAGAACAACATTTTTATATCAAGGCTGGATGTTCAATAAGTTCTATTTTACAAAGTTTAATTAAACTGCAAGAAGTAAAATACAATGTTGAATAATCCATACCTCCCTTCTTCATTAAAAAGCCAATTTTACACTCATTCATTCTCATAAAAGATTGCTACCTAATTCAAGTTCTAAAACACAACCTCATTATTTGAAGAACTTCCTCACAAAATTTATAGCGTTTCTTTGAGGATTTGAGATGAAGTCTGTGAATAGCAAATACTGCATGTGATAAACATGGAATAGTGAATAGCTGAAACCCTGGTTTATGCAATGAAGGAAAATGCTTGCTGATTCACATTTTAACAATTAATTATACTCCCTGATGGAAAACAATTTCCAAATTGCAGTGGATGTGATTGTTTTCTGGAACAAATGAACAAGTCTAATTTATACTGTGTACACCACTTGGCAATAGCTGGCATTGTTAATTGAGTCTGGTGGCTGAAATAAGGAAAGTACAACAGAGGTGATAAAACTGGACATTCTCCAAGACACTCATTAACCACGTGACTAATCTGAAAATGAATGCATTATGCAAATTATAGGTTAAAGAGGCTCCCTGGTTTGGAGAGATACCAGCCTTTGAAATTGTGTGCAGTCTAAACACTGAACCGTGTGGGGGCCTGGGATGTGTCAATGTCATGCTTTAATTGGAATATGGTAGTGGGTGGAGCATGCTTTAGAATTAAACATAAATTTCCATAAGATTTGGTGTGATTAAAATGACATCCAATGATGCAGAAAAGCACTTCTGAAATTGTCTTTAATAAGACCATGGAAATATTCAATCTGTTCCATGAAGGGAGGATGGGTTGTAAAAATATTCAAGTGGCCTTGTTTCTCTAAACGCCATCATGGAACAGTTTTACCTAAAACTTCCCCTTTACTACTTCAGTGGTATTGACACTGGAGGGGTTTATCTCTGCGAGGGAAGCCTGCTTCTTTCTAAACTTTAACATAAGGAATTAGAGTCTCAGCACCAATTCTGCTTTGTCTTAAATGACTCACTCAGCTTTGGTCAGGTCTACTAACTGAGAACCACACCTGAAGTTTTATTTTTCTTTCTTCTTTAAAATAAGGATGCATTTAAAAAAATAAATATTTGTGACTGGCTTAGATACACTCCATCAATCTTTTCCGTGTTGGAAATATTTAGGTATAAACATTGGAATGTTTTAGGTTTATTTACATTAACTTAAGTTTATTCACGGGCATTCCTAATTGATAAATTGATTTCTATCTCATATTTTGGAATAAACGCGAATTTTATAAAATATCACTTTGAAGAACCTTTGGAGTGGTAGCAGGTGCCACATTGCCTATCAGTAATTAATGATTTGGATGTTAATCAAGTATCTTATTTGATGTGTGGCACACTTTAGAAAGGCAAGCATGGTTCTTCATGTATTTAACCAATTAGGAAAGGAGTTTATAAATATGGGAGACTCTCCTGTTTTTTTTTTTTTTTCACTCCTAGAGGGAGTAACACTGATGCTACTTGATCAAATCTGATGGATTGCTACATGAATCCTCATTCCACAGGGAACCTCTCACAGCATGCTCTAAAGGGAGGTTGAACATTCTGCCTGAGGGGAGGAGGGTGCGGGGAGAATGTGAGCTCCTTGAGACTTGGAAGTAAACCTCAAAAGGTTCAAAAAGTCTCTGGAATTGAATAGATGCATTAGGCCCTTGCCTCTCCAAGTTTACCACAGGGATCAGGACTGCTGAGAGACACTTTTAGACCACCAGCTCAGCCACCTAGAAGAGGTTCAGAGCTGCTGAGCTTCCCAGAAGACAGACTAATGAAGCTGCTTATGAGTCAGGCCTTGCGCTCCTTGTTTTTTGGGTTTTGTGAGCTCCTGTCATGGCTGTGGCAGACTGTGTTGATGCAGCTGTCTTTGCCATTGCTGCCCGTGCATGTGGCCATCATCCAATATTCCTGTAAGCAACCCCAATACATTTACTGGCTGACCACATTACACTTTGATGGTGTCCTTACTTTGATCTGTTGTCTTTCCTTCATCGGGGATGGATGAATGTTTGTTTATGACTCCTCGGGAACAGATTCATGTACAACCCTTCATGAAATATTTATACAGGTCCATCTTAATTTTCACAGCTCATAGATATGTCAGATGTTCTCAGAGGTGTCATGCTGAACTGCATGTTTGTTTAGTATTAAATAGTCAATATTTATTTTCTCTCTTTGCTTAACTATTTATTGTTGTTTACTGAAAATAATATTAGATAATCAAAAACTTTAATGATTCCATAGAAGCAAAAAACTTTGTTATATAGTCACCAGTCAATAAAGCAGAATCTTTCTTGTTGCCCCAAATTACCTGCACAATGTCCACCAACAAGCAACTCTTGTTATATGTTTTTTTTCTAAAATTACATTCTAGTTCCTTCTCCACCTTCTTTATTCATGTGTGCACATGTTTAGGCACAACACTAATCTATGCAGTTTCTCATAATGCTTGGGGTGTCTATTGTGTACCTTACTATACTAGTAGACACTTGGAATTTCCTCCCAAGCTGTAGTTTGATCTAGTGATTAAGGTAAAATCATATTTGATATCTTATGAAAAGGTAAATTTATAAATCATATTGTATATTAGATCCAAAGACAATGTTGACAGCTATTAATAACCATTAGTAGATATAAAATGTTGACACTCCAACACCTATAATTTCTGTATTTCTTATTGTATAGAATACTTTATAAAGTAAAATATTCTGTCAAATGTTGTTTATTTAGTGATTCATTTTATGCATAAATGTCATGAGTTTTTTTTAATCAGTTACCAGTTTTCAAAAGGGGAAGCTGATTTTCTAGTCTTTGCAAACATGATCAATCTTATTCTGTCATCACTAAGTTACTGGTTTAAAATATTTGACTGTTTTATTTCCTTCCCCTCACTGTCCTTAGTATAGTCCTACTGCACATTGTTTACAAATGGCTTGTTTTAAAATTGTCTTTGAGTTCTTTGAACATGATTCCATCAGTTATCAATTGCTTTCTCCTGGTTTAATGTGCAGTGTAACCTTGGTCCATCTTATTAATTTCCCACTCCAGAACTAAGCATAGCATTTCCATAAAAGTCCTGCTTGATGTTATTGTAAGACACATGATTTAAGATCATTTGTAATAATAGGTTTAGCCAAAACATAGTTCCCCTTTGTAAATGTAACTCATTGGTATTTTAGAGCTTCCTTCTCTGTCATGCATTTGTTTTTCTCCTGAACAGTTTCACCTTTTAGTTTATTTTCCCTTTTAGAATTTTCTGTTTTGGGTTCTGCAAGTCTTAAGGCATCATTGCTTATATGAAACCTCTCTACAATATTATTTGTTTTTATTTGTATATATTTATTAATTTTTTTTATATTGCAGTATATGGTGTGTGTGTGTGTGTGTGTGTGTGTGTGTGTGTGTGTGTGTGTGTGTGTAATTAGGTGACTGTAGAAACCAGAGAATCATATTGGGGTATATTCCTCAATTGTTCTCAACTTAATATTTTGGGGCCAGGTTTCGTTCACTAATTGACTAAACTAGCCAGCCTGTGAATTCAGGGCATCTACTCATCTGTGTCCTCCGGCACTTGAGTAACAGTCATATGTTACATGTTTGGTTTTTATGTGGGGGTTAGGGATATGAACTTTCTTCTTTCTAGAATTACATGCTTGTAAGGTAAGAATTCACCCATTGAGACATCTACCTATAGTATTTTCTTTCTTGCTGTCTCTTTCTTCCTACTCTCCCTCCCTCCCTTCCTCTCTCTTTTATTTTTTTTAACGTTTTATGGCATAATTTTCTAGTTAAAGTTAATTTTGAGGGTACTTCTGTCTCTGTTTTCTTATCCCACTTTTTTTTTAATGAAAGCAACTTTAATGAACTGCATTGGATCACAAAAAATAGGAAGTGCAAAGTGTGTTGGCAGATAGCTCAGCAGCAGAGCATTGAACCTAAAACGTACAAGTCACAAATTTCGAGCCCCAGCACAGCCAGACCCAACCAACCAAACAACCAACCAAAATAAATGTGAGCATTCTTTCAATAAACCATGAAGGAGCACTTGCCAACTTCTGTAAGATATGTTTTCTTCCAACATAGTGTTTGTATTAATTATTTGGGCATTTTGTGCAATACATTCTGATCACATTTACTTCCCATTCCTCCCAGGTCCACCCTCCCACCTTTGTGTCCCTTCAACCCCCCAAAAGAACAGTCCAGACCGGAAGTTATTGAGGAGAGCCCTTAAAAACTGTGATAAGGATGCTGAAGTATAGCTCTTCCCAGCAGATGGCTTCTGGTGGGGGCGAGGGGCAGGTGTGCATGGGGGAAGGACTCAGTTTTCTCTAAAGGTCGCTGGAAGTTCGCTCCAATGAGTATATAGGCAACACAAATTGGTCTTCTTCCACTTTTATCTGAACCTTGATTTATGTGTTCCCTGTGAACCATCCACTGTTAATTCCTTTAATCTCCAGAGCTCCTTCTCTTTAGATTGGGCAAGTTTTCTTCTATGACTTTGTTAAATAGATTTTCGGTGCTTTTGAGTTTAACTTCTTCTCCTTCTTCTATACCTATTATTCTTAGCTTTGGTCTTTTCATGGTGTCCCATATTTCCTGGATATTTTGTGTTAAGTTTTTGTTAAATTTAATGCTTTTTTTTCTTTGACTGATGAGTCTATTTCCTCAATTGTATCTTCTGCGCTTGAGATTCTCTTTTCCATCTCTTGTATTCTGCAGTTTATGCTTGCATTTGTAATTTTCTGATCGTTTTCTCATGATTTCTGTCTATAATTCCCTCATTTTGTGTTTTCTTTTGCCTCTATTTTAGTTTTCAAGTCTTGAATAGTTTCTTTCATATGTTTGATTGTCTTTTCTGGGTTTTCTTTAGAGGATTTGTTGATGTCTTCCAATTTTTGTTTGTCTTTTCCTTCATTTTTTTTGATGAAATTTCTCATTTCCTTTTTTTATTATT
>NC_022020.1:19935615-19941260 GCF_000317375.1 Microtus ochrogaster | reverse complement strand
AAGCGGTGATTAAATGAACACAGTGTCCGTGTAATTATTTCGGGTAGAGCTAGCCATGTGGGCGGCCGGGTGCCGGGACACAGCCCGCCGCTCCTATTTCTACAGTCCCTGGTCTGGATCTGCTCCTGCAGAGGTCCCTGGCTTGGGGTTGGTCCTGCAAAGGTCTCTGGTTTTGATGTATTCCCTCAGAGGTCACAGATTCTGGTGTGCCCAGACATGCAGAACACCTGGCTCAGGCTTAGTTTCTCAGAGGTCCCAGACTCCTGTCTAGACCTGTTTCCTGTTTACTCTCTTGGAGGTCCCAGACTCATGCTCAGACCCACAGAGGTCCGGACTCAGGCCTAGTTCCTGGAGGTTCCAGACTCACTTTTGGACTGGCTGGGGTCCTGTCTCAGGTCTACTCCCTCGAAGGTCCCAGATTCATGCCTGGATCCACAGAGGTCTCTAGCTCTGGTCCACTCGCTCATTGATTGCTCCTCTGTACCTGGTCTTGTGGAATTCACTGTCTCAGGTCTACTCTGGCCCAGGTCGCTGGCTTAGTCCTGGCTCCCCAAATGTTCCTGGTCTGGATCTGCTCCTGCTCCTGTGGAGTTCACCATCCCAGGCCTGCTCTGGCCCAGGTTGCTGGCTCAGTCCTTCTCCAGTGGAGTTTGCTCGCATGAACTCTCTTAATCTCTCCCCCAAACCCATTCTCAACACTTATCCCTTGAGTTCATCACCCTTTATCTCTGTAAGACTCAGAGTTTCTTCCCCTCCAGCAAACAGAGCATTTCATCTGCAGGCTGAATAGGAGAGGCCGGGTCTCCAATGCTCTATAAGCGAAGATGGGTTTGACATCTTTCTAATCCAACCCCAAGGCTCTGTAAATGCTGTGCTTCATTGACTCAAGCAGAAAAATCTTACCCCCATTTTTTTAAAAATCAAAACTACTATTTTTAATTCAAATATCATTCTCATGTCCTCAGGCATTAAAGAGTAAACAAAGATAGAAAATTGTATTTGTCTCCACAGAGTGTTGTGTTACAAACTACCATTGCCAATATCATCAGGAACCCTTACAATTCCAGTTATAACAATGCCTAAGCCATCATTATCATCCTCAAGTCTTACACATCTTTCCATATGAGTATGTATTCTTTTAATCATTAATAAAATTGTAAACACAGTATGGCAAATGGAAGAATAATCTAGAAGACTTTCACCGTTTTGACAACAATCTGTGATTTATCATGGTGGAGGAAGCCATTTAAACACTTACTAACCCTATCAATCATCTTTGCTGTCATGTTGTATTTCTCCATTTGTCACCTGGGATTACAAGTCAAATGCCTATCTGATGTCCTTTTTCATGCATGGTTGTGATTCAAATGCCATCACACATTTCTTGGATTCATAAGACACCATTAATCATACAAAATAGTTTTTCACTCTGTTGAAGGAGACTTCTAGTCTAACACCATATCTTGGGGTTTGAGTTTCTCTTTACAAATGTTAGTTCTATCTTCTGGTTCTCAATAGGATTCTCCTACAAAAAGAGAAAATAAGAAGTCTGGAAAATATAGTATTTCTAGCAGTTGTCAGAAGTCCACCTTGCCTTTTTTGTTTATCATTTTTTTTTCCTAGATGCATTGCCTTTGTGTCTTCTGTGAATCTTCTTTGATGAATAATATAAATAAAGCTAAAAGCATCTAATAATGTAGTAAGATCCCTAATAAACTTTGATCCACGTACTGTTTCCTGCTCTGTTTCTGTTCCCAGATCACTTCATAATGGCTGGCAGTGTAACTGGTTTTAGAACTCACTTAACTTGCCAACTTGGACAATTGACACAGATTTCCAATATAAACACTCTTCTGCTCTATGATCATGGAAACATCTTTTAACTGCCAGTGTATGAGTCATACACACTAATAAATAACCAACTAGCTTTCTACTTTTCTAAAATCCATAACCTCTGATTCTTTTCACTGGTGGGTGGTATGTATGTGTATGGGTATGAGTATAAAATTAAAATTAAAGGAACTTCTGCTTTCACAGTCTAAAACAACTTATGTTGTTATGAGTATTGACATTTCAAAAATATATGCCTAAATTTTGAATATCAAATTAATATGAATTGACTGAAGTAGCAAAGGACATTGCTTTTCTATTATTTCGTACCTACAAAAACACATAACTAAGACTGTGTTAGATTTAAGGAACAGAAATTAAAAGTGAAGAATATCCTGCCTGAATTTAGCAAACAGTAAAGTTTTCTGCATAGAAAATTATAAATTATCTTTTCTTGATAGTTGAAAATAGGTCATGAAAAGAAAATGATATGTTTATCTTCTCCAGTTATAAAAAGCCTTTTCATCTATAGAGCTTGGCCAAAAGACCTAGATTCATAGTGACATAGTCATCACTCATTCAACTTGGTAAATTCTTTTCTTATATTGAGAATAAGAAGTGCTATTCACTGGCTCACATATTAAAGGCTTGAATCCCAGGGAGTGGTACAAATCTGGGAGGCTCTAGAAACTTAACAGGAAGTTTAAGCTGGAGGAAGGAGGTCAAAGGGCTCTGACTTTGAAGGCTATGTTTAGTCCCCGTTAATTGCTTTCTTAGTTCCTGGTTCCATTCTTCCACGGGGAGAAACTACTTCTCTGGCCATCATTTCAGTGTCATGACATTCTGTCCAACCATATGTCTCCAGGAGTCCACCCACTGAAACCTCTGAAACCATGATTAAAATAAAGCTTGCCTCATTTTAAGTTGTTTATGTCAGCCATTTTCCACAGGGATATAACTAACACCCCCTTCAGACCAATCTTTTATTTCTGTTAGGAAGTTTAGCATCAGAAATGTTGGTCCATGCCTATATTACCCACTCAGGATGAAGAAGCAAAAGAATGGCAAATTTAAGTTTCTACCCAATCTACAGAGTGATTTTTAGTATTAGTATTATTAGTATACTACCCCTGTCTCAAAACACGTTTAAAGAGAGTCCATTGATATATCTCAGTAGTCCATTTTCTTAGAAGATATTCAGCACTGAGTTCAGCTCCCAGTAAGAAGCAACAATAAAATACTTTGTTCATAAACAGAAAGACCTGTAAATTATTATTTTTGACCCCTCTTAAGATTTTGTTTGGAAAGCACAGTGGATTCTGAGTGCCTCCTTGCTACTGAAGGTGGAGCACTCTAGTTTTTATAAATTCTTACTTTCACTACCTTCGTAGCTGGTTTTGCATAAAAGCCCAAGTTCTTGGGACTTTAGTTTCAGCTTATACATGTACCACTTATTCCTCTGTGCTTTTTGGGTTGTTTACATATGTTGAACATCTCAGTATCTATTATAGAATGTTTCTGGACCAGTTTACGTGGCTCGGCAGTTTATTAAAATGTAGATTACTAATCCAGCTCTGGACTAAACTAAGATTTGCATTTTAACAAGATCTTAAAAAAAAAAACACTACTTTTCTGGGAACGTTTTCAACACTGATTTATCTTATTATTCAAGCCACAAACACAAAACCAATAAAATAAACCATTCTTCTCTCTATGGAAATTTCATTTTTGCATCCCTTAGAGGGTCTAATAGTTCAAGAATTGTCAAGTTTCATAGAAGACAAGTATGGAATCACTTATGTAGAGTTCCTATGTGCTAAATTTAGTTTTGGTATATATACATGGTGTTCAGTTGCTTTAACTCTGCTCAGCATCAGTCCATAAAATCGCTTCATTTTCCTCATCAGTTTAAGAAAGAAACTAGAAGGAAATGAATGCCCTCCCCATATGAACACAGCTCTTCAGGATGCTGCTCCCACCCCGAATCCTCTCAGGTCTTGGTGATCATTTACCTTCTGCACCGTTTTTATTCACTGGCTACTCTGCTGCTTCTGCATCCAAGGCTGTCTGCAGTAGTTTTTGACCTTTACACTTCTATCATCCCTGATGATCATCCCGTCAAGGCCACATTCTTCTTTCTCTCCTGACAGCTAAGCTTGAGCAAATGTGATCTTAGGATAAGGTGTTTGTGGTTAATAATGTATTAATATTTTACCTCACTTTTAATTTTGTTGGAAACTAAGTTGTTTATTTTAGAAGGAATTATGCACCAGGATGGACTTTGAGGGATCATGTTATACCAGTAGAAAAATATTTGGGAATGTAAAGGATATTTGAAATCCTTCCATATTCCATCCCCACAGACTATATTCATTAGCACTGTTAGAAAAGTCAGAAAGCTATCAGGACTTGAAATTGAATTGGCAGAGAAACTGGACAAAAATATGATGACTAAATAACAAATTTCTTTACATAGCAGTATATATCAGTATCTTGTAATTCTTATATATAAATTATCAATTCAAAATCTATATGTACATATGTATGTAAATACATAATATATGTATATAAACACATATATGTAAATTCTATATCATATACAAATAACATATTTACAAATTTTAATTGGTCAAATTATAGAACTCATTTTTTTGGAATAAGGGTGAATAATGTTTTGTTATGATGCAAAAAGAATAAATAAAAAATGAAAAATAAATGTTATGATGTCTAAAGTAATATAATATGAATCATAACAGAAAAAACACATATACAAATGTCCACAAATATAACAGCTCCCAACCTAACAAAGAAAATACATCACTGAATACCTTGCTTACTTCTCCTGCATACAAGAAGTTTTCATCTTTTTAGTGTCTTGTCTAAATGCTTTCCATGTTCTGAATACGCACCGTTGCTGCACTGTATAACTTATACCACAACATGACTTGCAACTTCATTCTCAGATTTTACTTATACCCTTCACAGGAACTTTATAGCCTTCTGTGTCCTTCAGACCATGGTGAAGAGTCTGCAGGTCTTTGAGATTGACTATTAAATTGGTCTTCATTTCTATGTAAGAATTATGAAGAAGCAATCTGCTTTTAAGCCCACTCTGTGCTACAGAACCTCTGAAGGGCAACTTCCACAAAGATTAATAGCTTCATCTTGGCTTTGGTGAGAGAAGACTTGGCTTAGAATGGTATTACCCACTAGTAGACTTCTGTACATTCCTATTACCTAGCAGAGTCCTTAAATCTATGTGGATGATGCTAGTACATTGATCCTGATATTAGTGTCAAATTGATCCAAATACAGATTTGAACCCATGTTGTATCCTCTGGGTATAATCAAGACAGAAGAGTTCGTACTGTCCATTTTCAAGACTTCTACTCTACATATATACATACATATATATATATATACATATGTATATATATATATACGTATGTATATATGTATCATGCATGTGCACAATAAATACACATACACACAGATGCTCTCATATGTACAACAGACAAGATTTATGTAAGAAGACCTCCTAGAAAGGCCCCCAAATACCTTAGTTGAGCCTTTGTATTATTTATTTCCTTTTAAAAATATTAGGTAAAAAAATATTGTGTCAACAATTGCTATCTTGGAGAAATGCACAGGCTCAAATTTATAGAAAAACAGTTTCAGTGAAATATTTTCAACAATATAATTAAATCAAGAAAGAAACATTCAGCCGGGCGATGGTGGCACACGCCTTTAATCCCAGCACTCGGGAGGCAGAGGCAGGCGGATCTCTGTGAGTTCGAGACCAGCCTGGTCTACAG
>NC_022020.1:19934909-19935515 GCF_000317375.1 Microtus ochrogaster | reverse complement strand
CCACAAAGCCAGTACGTGCAGTAGGATCAAAAACCCATTGCCATTGTTCTTGAGTTCTCAGTAGTCCTCACTGTCCGCTATGTTCAGAGAGTCCAGTTTTATCCCAGACTTTTCCAGACCAGAGTCTCAAAAATTTTCCTGAAGTTGTTTGCTTAGGTCATTTTTTTCTGCTTCATCTATATTTGATTGTTCAAGTCTTGCTATTGTAGGGTCACTAGGTTTTACTGGTGTCTTGTTGCTCTTTGTGGTGTTACATGTATTCCTTGTCTACTCATCCTTTCCTCTAATTGGTGTAGCTGGGGCTGTCTGGGACTCTGGTGATTAATCTTCTAAGCGCCAGTGGATCCAAGACTCAGATGGTTGCTCCTTGAGGTGCATTCAGTGCCAAGGTTCCAGTTATCCAGTTGTTCTCTCCATGTTCCTGGAGGTTGCTCAGAGCTCCCAGGGTTTGCTCTACTCCTGTGGAGTTTAGTCACAGGCCTGCTCTTGCTTAGATTGCAGGCTCAGACCTTTTTCTGTAAGTGATGGAGGAAGGTCATTGGTTAATTAAATAAAGAAGCTGCTTGCCCTGATAGGTTAAAACAGGAGGGAGGAGTAAACAGAGCA
>NC_022020.1:19920119-19929272 GCF_000317375.1 Microtus ochrogaster | reverse complement strand
CATGTAGTGAAAATTCAATAATATCTTCTCAATTACATATTTTATGGCTTTAAATGGCCTTAATATTTACAACTAACATATTTTTAAGTTACTTATATAAATACAAATTACTCTGGGAAAGAATTAAAAGGTTTTCCCGAATACTTCATGCATTTTAAAATATCCAAATATCCAAAAATATATTTGATGATTGTTGAAAATACATCTTGTTAATCCTCTGTGATTTTTCTGCTTGGTAAATATGCATTTGAATATGTGCAAACAGAAATAGCAGACAAAATTTTTGATTCATATAGTTTGGCTAAAAATTCACAGCATAGTGTATCTTGAATGTGAATTGTGCTCTTTTGTTTCCAGTGTACTATGACATGTGCTCCCCTGTAGAACCATGTAAGAAGTCTTGTTCTTTATGTACAGCTATCTACACTTTACAAACAAGGTAGATGGCTGACCAACCCAGTCTACATAAAATGTGATGGATTAAAAACTTAAATATAAGCCTTTATTGTTTTAGTTTATAAAATTCTGCTGTAGGAGCAGAGTGAAGAACGGATACTCTGGTCTCATGTTAAATACCTGCAGGTTGAGATGAATTTTAAGGTGGTTGGTGCCTCCATGAATGCAGTCCTATTGTGCTTTTCTGTTTAAAGAATGTAGCATGCAGTTGTGATCATTTCTTCCTGAAGAAGCTTTGTGTACTTTTAGCCTTTTGCTAGGGAAGATAAATGAGCTCACTTCAGGGTAGGCACTATAGGCAGATGGTTGAAATTCAGGAAAGTGTTTCTATGCATTCAACAGAGTGTTTCTGACAGTCTATTTCTGCATGGGTAGCCTCAAAGGGAGTGGATGAATGGGAACTCAAAGAAAGATTGTTTATGGAGAGGAAATGAAAGGGATTAGCCTCTATTCAGGCCAGAAAGGTGACCCAGATTTCTCATACTAGAATGTATACATGGATGGATATATCTAAAAAAACAGAGAAAAAAGTCTTGGCTCCCTGGCCCGATTTTAGTTCCCAGCTGGTTTACATCTATTATTTTTGAAGAGGTTTTTCTGATCTCGAAAGGGCTCTTGTTTAATGCGAGTCCCAGGTGCTGTCTTGTCACAGCGTCAGATGGTCACACAGAGGGCCCCAGCCTTGGTTACTCAGCCCCCCAACCTCTGCAGGCTGCTTCCCGGGCCTTTGTATTTAAATAAGCAAGCATGCAATCTGAGGCTCACTTGTAATCCTCACTTCCAGTAACTGTTTCTCTGTTAGGAAACTAAAAATTAACTCTTTGTACCATACAAACAAAAACAAAACAAACAAAAAACCCTGTGATCCCACAGATACTCTCTTTATAAAGTGGCTGAAAAAAAAGAATAACAGGATAAAAAATCTTATAATTCCTATGATTGTGCACTATTAAGTGTTCTTTGGGTTCTGTCTGTGTGATTCTTTGTCTGTGCACATCACACACATGTGTGGACATGTGCATGTGTGTCTTCTATCTCCCTGAGCAAACAAGCATTTAGTTTGTTGGAGGTTTTCAGCACTGCTCATCAGAAAAAAAAAATCTCCTATGGTTGATCAGTATTACCTTTTGAATAAAGATATTTTAAAATAATTCATTTGTCCAGTTGTGGTTTAAAAACAGCAGCCTGATACTTATTGATGTCTCCGAAGTGATGCTCTAAACACTTTCTGGCAATGGATCTGTCAGCATCTTTTTTACAATATAAACAGTGAACAGGGCAAAATAAGACCTTTGGGAATCCATGAGCTCAAGGTCCCAGAATTGCAGATGACCTTAACCCACTGTTATACTTCAGGCTGCATTCTGTTGTGGTAGGTTAAATGCAATAAGAACATACATGGATATAAATAAAGGAAAACATTCAGAGGCTTGTCTAGGGCTTCAGACCCAGGCAAACATGTTAGTTATCGTTATTCAATGATTCATAGACATGCATACTCAGTATCTCCTGCACTGAAAATGTAGTACTTTCCCATCTTCCTTCTCTCAGGAAATATCAAAGCAATCTCTTCAACTGTGAATATTAGAAATATAAAGGTTTCTATAATTTTGTGGCCTGTGCAAGAATGAATTTCCAAATCCAGTATCATGATGTTTTTCCATGTAAGCTTTTGCTTTTTGTTTGTTTGTTTAGACATATTTATTTTATGTTTATGTATAGAATGTTTTGCTTGCATGTATGTATGTGCACCATGTGTGTGCCTGAAGTCAGAAGAGGATATCAGATCTCCTGGAACTGGAGTTATATACAGTTGGTTGTGAGCCATCATGTGAGTGCTGGAAAAAAAAAAACTTGGAAGAAAAAAGGCTCTTAACCTCCGAACTACTGTAGGAGGAAAGAACTGCTTGTTGTTTCCTGCTGCCCAGAACCAAAATAATCACACAGAAACTGTATTATCTAAATCACTACTTGGCCAATTAGCTCTAGCTTATTATTTGGCTAACTCTTACATATTAATTTAACCCATCTCTATCAATCTGTGTATTGTCACATGGCTGTGGCTTACTGGCTAAAGTTCTGTTTATCTACATGGCTTCTCTCTAACTCTGCCTTTCTTTCTCCCAGCATTCAGTTTACTTTTCCCTGCCTAGCTCTATTCCCTGTGCAGGCTCAAGACAGTTTCTTTATTAATCAGTGGTATTCACAACACACAGGGGGACTCCCACATCAAACTACCTCTCTTGCCCTGCCTGGCTTGTCACTCCTGACATAGATCAGATAGGCCTCAAACTCACAGAGCCCCACCTGTCTCTGTCTCTCCAGGGCTGGGATCAGAGGTGTGTGTCACCACACCTAGCATTCTAAGACATTTATAGATTTCACTACCAACTCTGTTATATTCTTTGCTTTCTTCATATATTATTTAAATAACTTATCAGTAACTTAGAGTGTCTTTTTACAAAATTTCAAATTCAACCCCAGATTTTCCTGTGGAAAACTCATAAGCGAAACTTTGTCTTATGTTTTTCAGAAGATGCTTACAAAACCCAGGTGAGGATTGACAATGAGCCTGCTTACTTAGACATCTTGGACACTGCTGGTCAGGTAGGTGATGTTTTATTTTTAATAATACTTGTTTTATTTTTGAAAGTATAATATAATTACATTATTTCCCCTTCCTTTTTCTCTCTTCAGCACCTCCCAAGCAACCCTCCCCAACTCTCTCTCATATTCCTTCCCTTTAATTATTGTTTACATCATATGTTTAATAAATCTGACCAATATCAGATAAATTTGTGTTTAGCTTCTTGCACATTGACTGTAAAATAGATGACTTCAATGCTTCAAACAGAAGAAATTAGCAATATCAATAGTATATTAAAGATGAAAAATAATTGATTTGAAAAGGTAAATTACATTTAAAACTCCCCTTGATAGTCTAAGTATAAAATTACACATTCAATTACTGCATTGCTAATGAAATTATAAAATCAAGAAAATAGCTTCTTATTTTTACTCAAATGTAGAAATTCTGTTTGAAAGCAGGAAAGGGAGGAGTGTAAATGATGCACCAATGAGTATATTTCTCAAAAAATGAAACAGGAACAAAATAAACAGAATAAAAGTACTCTAGAATAATTATAAGAAGAAATATGAAGAAATACATCTCCAATATACATGTCAAATGTCTTGCTGAGTAGGAGGGTAAATGCTTGATTTAACTTTATACTTTATTGTAGTAGTAGGAGCGGTGGGCTGTGTCCTAATTACACGGAAACTGTATTCATTTAAACACTGCTTGGCCCTTTAGCTCTAGCCCTTACTGGCTAATTCTGATATCCCGATCAACCCATCTCTAATAATCTGTGAGCACCCGTCTTAGTGAGCACCGGTCTTACCGGGAAGATTCTAGCCTAGGTCCATCCTGGGTCGGAGCTTCATAGCATGTGTCTGCCCAGGAGCAGGGCATGGCGTCTCTGAGGCATCTGCCCCTGAGAGGAGAGCTGTCAAGTCTGAGCTCACTTCCTCTTCCTCCCAGCATTCTGTTCTGTTTACTCCTCCCACCTATGTTTTAACCTATCAGGGCGAGCAGCTTCTTTATTTAATTAACCAATGACCTTCCTCCATCACTTCCCCTTTTTCTGTTTAAACAAAAAAGGAAGGCTTTAACTTAGACATAGCAAAATTACATATAACAAAACAGTTATTAAGCAAGAATTACAGTTACAATATTTATATCTACCTTATCTTTTATCATAACAATGGAAAACTATAACTAACCATTCTTCAAGTTTATCAAAGACTCCAGAAGAATATAATATTACCTAAGTAAACAAGAAATCCAAAACTCTAGAAATGACAGAGACATTTTGCTGCCTGGACAGTCACCCAAAGTTCCTCTGTACCGTTGGGGCATCCATATTCAGCCTACAGGCCCATGGTATCCAGAGACATTTCCATGAAGCAGGAAATTTCAAAGTCAGTTCAGTCACTATCTGTTGTGTCCTGCAGAATGTCTCACAGACTCTTTCATGAATCAGGAACCCCGAAAGATCATCTCACCTTTAGGCAAGTTCAGTAGTCCTCTCTCTGTGGGTTCTCTGTGTCCAGTTTATGCAATAGTCCAGGCAAGAACAGTTTCTTGCCCAAATGGCTATCAAACTCCATAAGGATCCTCTTTGATGCCAATCTTCTTCTTGAAGTAGATTGGTGCTGCCAGGAGCAGAGTGTCTCATTGTCATGAAAAGTCCTAAGTTATTAAAACATTTAAAATGCCATATTCTATAATCTTTGAAAGATATGAAGAATGCCTATCTAAGATATATCTATGCACATCTAGAAAATCTTAACTAACATGACTACAAACTTGACTATTATTAATGATTATCCATTAACAACCTATATACATTACATTTTTAAATGAACTACACAATCACAATACCTTAATAAAGATCAGAAATACATATACAAGCCAGGCAGTGGTGGCGCACGCCTTTAACAGATGGCGCCCAGACGTGTGGACAACTGAATCCACTGAAAGCCTGAGAAAGCTTGGGAAAGAGTAAAGCATGTTTTCTTGGTAGCTGCCATTTCTCGGTTCTACTCTGCTTGCTAGAGGCAAGCAAGCGCTCTCATCTAAGAGAGGTTTCCTGACTCAGCTTTAGCTGCAAAGCTTGCAGCTCTCTTAAGAGGTCCTGCCATGAAACACTTAAACGGTGTTGACTAAAAGCTGAATGCATGCTTTTCCGTTTTCAGCCATAGCAGGAAAAAAGCTGTGCATTTAAAAATGCTGGTTTTCTGGGCTGTCCTGCCAGGGCAAACTCTGACTCCTTTACACAGGCGGTTCGTGTGCCACCATTGCCCGACCAAGTCACTTGTATCAGACCAAACCTGCCACTGTGGCGGCTTTTGTTGCAAAACCGCAGATACTTGAGCTTCTGCTAATTCAGGCAGTGGAGTTCCACTGCAAACTTAGCCAAGGCAGGCAGAATGGGCCTGTGTGGCCGAGTGTGTCTCAGACTCGGCACTGGGGCCCGAGTCACGAACTAAAAAACAGCACCCAGGAGGGTGCTGTGTTAGCTAGCAGGCTACCCGCTTGAGTCGGGGGCAAAATAGCCCAAAGTTGGATGCCAAAATGTAATGGCGTAAACGAATGCAGACAGATTGCAAATATATATATATATCTTTAATAGACTTACAGAACCACCGTTCCCGCGGAGACCAGGAAAGCAGAAGCAGCGGCTGGGAGCATGCTCGCCAAATTTATATGCAAACATTAGCCCAAGGCGAACACACGCCCTAAGGGGCGGGACTTATCCCTACACTTTACAGATGATTGTTAAAATAAACCTGTGTATTGAGAGCCAGGTACAATCCATAAAAATTGAAAATAAGCAGAGTAATGAGAGAAGTCTACACAAGAAGGTTTTAATGCACAAAAAGAAAAAGGCCTGAAAGATAAGGGAAGAAAACCATGTGCATAGTATGTAAGCAAACCAGAAATCACAGTGAATCGAAATACATATTCTTGTGCCGGCACAGGTGGCAACCATTAGTGGTTTATTAAATAGAAGCCAGTCTCACCTATATTTATTGAGAAGGTATGGAGTGAAGCAGAACTCGGGGGCAGTCCACTTGTCTAGAGTGGAAGTGACCCATGTCCCCCATACACAAAAGTGAAAATGAGCTAAACCTTGCAACCTCATCAGAGGATAGATTTCATTTCAAAGCAGTTTTAGCTGCAAAAGTGACATTTTGTAGTAGTAAAAAAAGCAAACACCTTCAAAATTCTATTTTTAATATTAAGGCCAAATGGTGAGCCAAATTTAAAGAGAACATTATAAAATCATAAAAATTCTGGATTACATCAGAAGTCACTAGGTTTGAGACTCTGTTGTGGACACAAGTTTTTTCTTTCCATTATTTTTGAACTTAAAGATTCAAAATTTGCATATACAAGTTACAGAGGTACATTTGATCCCAGCATCAATAAATAATAAAGTTTAAATTTTCATCTCTTTTGTATAGCTGCTTCTGAATGACTGTAGATATTAGGGTGTTGATGGTGAGCAATACACTAGAATTGACAAACAATTTCTATATTATGAATTGTATGCTAACCAACCCATTTATTTCTAGGGACTTTGAACAATGAACTAATGGAGAAATTTCTAAAGACTTTGGGGACATTAAATTGGAAATTTATCTCAATTATTCAAAAGGACATTCTTATATAGGACAAAGTACACTAATTTCCAGAACTGGAAGCCTAACTGGAGAAAAACAGAATAGACTAAATTCCAGTAAAAGAAATTAGACATTTTAAAATATAATTATCCTCAACCACCCAAATAGTTATTTTGATAAGTCAACTCAACAGAACTGAAAATTTCGATTAGAAATGTGTTTTACAGAATGTGAAGCCCTTCATTTGTTGAATGAAAAGGTTGGTTCTCTTCTCCACTAGTCATAGGTTTGGTCATGTTATCACAGATAATGTTGTTTTATTGAAGGGTCAGTTTGTTCGTGGACTTTCTAGCACTGTTCTGCTAGTTCCCCAAGAGAAGAGCATGTTTTAGATGACCTCTGGTCTACAAAAGAGAAGGAATCAGGGAGTGGACCTAAACTCATGAGCAATGGGAATCAGATCCAGCTTCACCCAGATCTGTTCCCATTGGTACACAGATTGGTGAACTAGTAAATCATAGCATCATTGCTTCAGACTTTGTTATATGTTGCTATTATGCAGCTGATCAGTACAACATATTAATGGAGTATGTTTTCTTCAGTATAGATGGAGGTAGAGCATAGTACCAATCTGGGGGCCAAGTGGTAAGCAATGAAACGTACCGAGACTCTGAAAATACTGAGAAACCTGGGGGTATACAATTCAGTAGAAAAGGGTGTTAAATCTATATGCCACTACATACTTGTCAAGCCAGGTATTAACTGTATCCAAACATAGTCAGGAGTACATAATGCTAAGCAGATGGTGATATGTTAGCTTTTACACTATTATTAAACCTGCTCACACAGGAGGCGGTCTATGCAGCTGATTTAACAGAAATTATATCTCTGTAGGGGGCATGTGAGAACACTCCTGAAGTATCTTAATAATGATACATTGCTTGATTTAGATAATATTAATTTCCATATAGGTGGAAATTTATTAATTGTACAATAAACGTGGAGGGGAGATAGAAAAACTGTTATTAATGTCATCACCTAGAATTCAAGGATCATGGTATGCAAGCAGGTGAAGTGGCTGTCCTCTTAGAGACAACGCTGAAAGCCATGTCCAGCTTGGTTTGTGTTCATATCTGCAGAGGACAAATAGAACAATCCCTTTTCCACCTGCTGCAAGTCTTACGGTGGGCATGATGACAAAACACACAGACTAACAAGAGAGGTCTAATATGTTTAATTAACCCAGATCTTATGTACATAAAAGTTTCACAGAATGAAGATATATCTGCATTTTCAGGTAAACTTTGAATTCTTATGCTTAGATTTGTTCACAAATGGACAGCTGTGTCAAAAATGGCTGGGCACAAAGAGGGTAGAACTTACACGGAGGTAAAGACACTAGGCTTGCTTGTTTATATTCCTTCTTGGCTCTTCCTGTCATATTTCTTTCTCATGTGGTTAGACAGGATATGTGTCATGTATGGGTCTTCAAATGGTAGTGGGCTGGGTGGATGAGATGGCTCAGTAGGCAAAGGTGCAGAAGAACCCTCATAGTGGAAGGAAAGCTCAAACAATCATGTGACCCCAAAGTTTGTGCCACAGCACACGTACCTCCTCCAATAGAATGCTTTTTAGTAGGAGAGTAGGCAAGAGAAGATCAAGCAAACTGTTGTATTTCTGTAGTTTTGGAAATTTCCAAGATGTTGTGATTGGGCATAGCATTCCCTAGTCATCATTTCATGCTGTTCAGATAATCTGCAAACTCTGTAGAAATTTTATGGGGGAAAGAGGGGGTATCACCACATTGCAAGTTAGCCTGTTCCTCCAGGGTTTGAATTAGTATTTTAGCGTTTAATTCTCCCATAATGCTCATTAATGTATATTTATCTTCTCCCCTTTTTAGGGATTATATTTCCAAAAGTAGCTAGCCAATGCACAACTCTAATGACTGGAAGGAGTTTTCTAGCAGCAAATTGAAACATTCTTGTCTATAGCTTTATACTGGCTCTAGGTGCATCTCCTGAAAAAAATATATTATGTATTTTGTAAATGTGGTGTTTGAGGCTCAGGGAGGATAAGTGCTGTGTCAAGGTTGTGTACTAATTTGAAGGTGACTTCAGAGTCAGACAAGAACACAAATTCTTTCATTTTATTTCTTTATAAACTACCATAGTGTATATCAAGAACTTCATAAGCAAAAAGTGCAGGAGGTAATAAAAGGGTGTTGGTTCTCAAACACCCTGAGATTAGGGGCAGTGGGGATGACACATCAACAAAGGCAGCCAATTGTGAGAAAGACTACAGTGGATTTATACAAGGCTTGCTAATAGACTTCCTGAGATACCTGCAATGCCTCGATCAAGACCAGGAGAGGGTGCTGGACGGTGGTGGCGCACACCTTTAATCCCAGCACTCGGGAGGCAGAGGCAGGTGGATCTCTGTGAGTTGGAGGCCAGCCTGGGCTACAAGAGCTAGTTCCAGGACAGGAACCAAAAACTACGGAGAAAC
>NC_022020.1:19889749-19920019 GCF_000317375.1 Microtus ochrogaster | reverse complement strand
AAACAAATATAAAATACCTTGTTTAAATTACAAAAAAAAAAAAAAAAAAAAAAAAAAAAAAAAAGACGAGGAGAGGGACACATGGCTTCAAAGGAAATCTAATTAAATATGCACATCAAGCTTAATTTAACTATAAATTTATTGAATCATGTTCATCCTTATAAGAAATAATGAAAATAGTTCTCTAATACTGTTGATACCTTAACATTTATTAATATGCTGTTATACCCAGTAACTGAAACTATTAATATGCTATTCTATTCAGTAAATGAAAGAAGAGATGGAAATGGCCACACAGTTGGCTACTGCAGGGGCTCTATCAGGGCGGAGTGAAAGGATATGCAGATTTATCTGGTTTGCCTCCACTAGCTCTGCAGTCAAAGAGGGCCTCAAACCAATGTGAAGCTGCCCCTCTGAGAAACAAAAGAACTAGACTGGATCTCTGAGGTGCCGTCCAGATTTCAAGCTCTGTCATTTTCTAAATTACTACTGGCTTGGTTGGTGCATAATTCCTCTATTAAAGTTTTAATTGCCAGTTCGGCTCTGACTTTGAACTTCATGTACTTGTGGCCAATCCTCACAGAGAGGATTTAGGGCATAGCCTTTTCCCTGAGAATCATCTCCCTCTACAAAATGTTGTGGATTCTTTCGTGATTGGTAAATGGAATTTGAGCTAGAAGTGCCCCAAAGTAGACATAAAGTTCCCAAATGACCACGATACCCCCTTATGTCCCGAGGTCATGAAGAGCCCCTTCAGTTGGGTCTTATTGTGTGTTAATAGTTCTGACCATCTTGCTGAGTAGTTCTCTCAGTCAGTCGATATAATTTCCCACGAGAAGCACAAAGCTCAAGGAGGTAGGCTTTTGTGAATTTAAGCACTCTCTCAAACAAGGACAGTGGTAGCTTTCACTCTGAGTGGATGCTGTCAAAGCCATGTGGGATGTGCTGGTTCCTTGATTCTCTTCCATGTAATTAGGATTCTTAGCTCCCTGCCCCCAACATTTCAGCAGTGGGTTTCTAAAGTAAAATAGTTGGACAATTTAAGTTTAGAACAAGAGGATATATAAGATTAAATACTGCCCCAGAAAATTAGAAGCTTGAATGTGGCTCAGTGGTAGAGTTCTTGCTTATCATCTCTTGCATCCTGAGATAAATCCAAACCACACTAGAAAAACAAAACAGAACAAAACCAAACCAAAAATATAAAATTGTTTAAGAGTGTAGTAATGTGTTTTAAGTTCTTGTATTTCTATAGTTGGTCAGGTGCCATACTAAAATTTACAGATAACACCACAAGGGCATCACAAGGGAAGCCACAGAAACAACTTATCTGGTCTCACAGGAGCTCATAGAGTCTGAACCAACAGCCAGAGAGCCTGCACGGAACCAGTATAGGCTCTACATATGTGTGACCGTGCTATAGCTTTTCTACTTGTGACTTGTGGGATCCCCGGCAGTGGGAGCAAGGACTGCCCCTTGTATATTTTGGCTGGGTTTTAGGAACCTATTCCTCATGGGCAGTAGCTTTGCCCAGCCTTAATACAAAGGAAGAAGCCTAGTCCTACCTCGAATTGCTATGCTATGATTTGTTGATACTCATGGGAGGCCAGCTCCTTTCTGAACAGAAACATAGGAGGAATAGATTGAGGGGTGAGGGGGGCAGAGGGGAGGAGAAAAGAGCAAATGGGAGGCAAGGAGGGTGGAGACACTGTGGTAGAGATGTAAAATAAGTGAATAAATTTAATTAACAAAAAAGAAAAGAACTTTCAAAAACATAATCAAGATTTACATGAACTGCTAAAAAGTTATGAGTTTTTTTAAAAGTAAACTTTTTTTAATCCAGGGATAAAATCACTTACATTATTAATTATAAAAGATCTGAAAAATGGCTATGATTTTTGTGAGTAGTATGCTTTCTTAATGTGATTATTTGGGCTCTAATATATTTGTAACGTTAGATTTTTGCATACTGAGATTAAAAATTAAGTAAAAAAAAAAAAACCTCTGAATTTCTTGGCCTTGAAGGACTTACACTTTTATTTTTGTACGTTAAGAAGGAATTAGACCCAAAATTGAAGGAAGAAATATTTCATTGCATATTTTAATCCTATCATCTCTTTTTTATATTTAATTTCATTATGAAATCCTTATTTAAATATGAGTTATTTGGTGTATAATATGCAGAACATTAATATTTATGCATTTATCATGTGCATATTAGCTGATATTTGACAATTTTCAACATCAAACCAGGCAAATTAAAAAAAAACATAATTTGTAGTTTGCATAGACTCTTAAGTAGAATGATGACTTAATGAATTCATTTGTGTGTGTGCTGGGGATGGAGCTCAAGGTCTCGTCTATACCAAACAAGCACTTCACCAAGCAACGTACCCAGCCCTTGTTGAAACTCTTTTATGCAAACTTTCAATAGAAATGTCTGATAATTAAAATTTTTCATAACTCACTCATAATTCATGTCTCAGACTCCAGATAGAAACTAATATGAAACAATCACTTCAGTATTCTACTGTGGAGAGCAATGCCAAACTGGGTTTAGTAGTTAGTGTTCAGGCACTGTGCATGGAATTGCTATTGAGAGAGGCTCTTACACAAACACTTTAGGCAACAGAGAAACATTTCTGAGTTAATAGTCGTGTAAATGGTTATAACTGTGCTTACTAGAATGCTGAAGATGCCTTAGAGACACATATTTTAGTCTTCACAGTTTACAAATACAGCACATTATAACTCAGAAGTGACTTAATCGAGACCTAGTGTCTAGTAACTGACAGGGCTGGGAGATTTTCACTTTTTGTTCATCAGTTATACCTGGAGTCCTGTGGGAATGTATCTATTTGCCTTCTCTGAAAGCAGTCTTTCAAATGAATGAATGATACCAGGATATCTGAAAGTGACAAGTCCTTCAATTTGTTTTGTTTTTTCAATATCTGTGATATTCTCATGAAAATATTTAATTAGAGACCAATACAGAATATTGTGAGAACAATGGCTTGAACATGCAGAATAGTAAATCTCAAATAATAATATTATTGTAGCATTTTTACCATCATTCAATTCTTTTTTGTCACTTTATAGTATTTTGCAGAAAGGATTTTAGGCATTTGGATTTTTTTTCAATCAGTTCTAACATGGCAAGCATTGTCTACATAGTGATGAGTTGGCAATGTGATTATACTATCTAAATGAACTATGTTCTATTTGATATCTATATAAATGTTTGAATTATCAAGAACTATTGGTTTATTTTGTAACACGTGTAACCTCAGCAATTATTTTATACAGAAGCAACATAGTGAGGAGTAAGTGAGAAATTCAGTGGCAAATATGGCTCACATGGCTTCTTTTCTCCTTCCTGTCTGATGGAAATGGGTTCTACGCCATCACATAAAATATTTATTGTTTTTATTACTTTAGCCTCATCCAAAATGTGTTACTTGGAGAGAGTGTTATTTATGCATTTTATGTTCTCTTATGTTGTCATTCTCAACACCATTTTATGCATTACTTCTGCAAAGATATATTCTGTAGTGGGAAATGACTATGTTCTCTAAACAGTTCTAAAAGTTGTAGCAAACACATATGTTTTTATTTTTTATTTTTATTTTTTTGCATATTTTATTTTGGCTTCTCATCATTCCTCATTGTTCGCCATGTTCAGAGAGTCCAGTTTTATCCCATGCTTTTTCAGTCACAGTCCAGCTGGCCTTGGTGAGCTCCCAACAGATCAGCCCCACTGTCTCAGTGGGTGGTCGCACCCCTCGTGGTCCTGACTTCTTTGCTCATGTTCTCCCTCCTTCTGCTCCTCATTGGGACCTTGGGAGCTCAGTCCAGTGCTCCAGTGTGGGTCTCTGTCTCTATCTCCATCCATCACCAGATGAAGGTTCTATGGTGAACATGCAAGATATTCGTCAGTATTGCTATAGGATAGGGCCATTTCAGGTTCCCTATCCTCAGCTGCCCAAGGAACTAACTGGGGACATCGCCTTGGGCTCCTGGGAGCCACTCTAGGTTCAAGTCTCTTGCCAACCCTAAGGTGGCTCCCTTAATTAAGAATTGTGCCTCCCTGCTCTCCTATCCAACCTTACTTTATCCCAATCATCCTGTTTCCCTATGTTCCCCCCATCCTCCCCTTCTCCCTTTTCTCTCCCCATCTCCCCTAACCCCCATCCCACCCCACCCCCAAGATCCCAGTTTTCTCCCCGGCAATTTAGTCTACTTCCCATAGCCAAGAGGATAACTATATGTTTTTCCTTGGGTTCACTTTCTTATTTAGCTTCTTTATGTTCACCAATTGTAGACTCCGTGACCCTTATTTATGGCTAGAAACCAATTATGAGTGAGTACATCCCATGTTCATCTTTTTGGGTCTGGGATACCTCATTCAGGATAGTGTTTTCTATTTCCATCCATTACATATGTTTTTAAATGTCTCTGGTCTTCAAGAAATTTTTGACTTTTTAGCAGAAAGGTGTCTATTGGATAGTTAAGATAAAATGTTGCCTGTATTGTAAAGGTAATTCTCAATAAACATTCCATCCTAATATAAAAGAATGTACCTTCTTCTCAGCATCTCATGGAACTTTCTCAAAAATTGACCACATACTATAACAAAGCAAACCTCAACAGATACCAGAAAATTGGAATAACCCCATGTATCTTATCAGATCACCATGGTTTAAAATCAGAATTCAACAGCAACACTAATTTTAGAAAGCCCCTCCACACATGGAAATTAAATACTTTAGTAATGTTTTAAGAGTAATAACTTTTCTTTTTCTTAAGCAATGTTAATCAAAGAAGGATAAATCAGACGCTCTTCTCATGTCTTCAGCAGCATAGCAACAGTATTATGTAAAAAATTCCTTATTTTTAGAGCAATCTAGCATGATAAAGAGTCAAGGTGTGTTTGGACCTTTGTACATATCTGGGAGGCTTCAAGGAGTCAAGAACAATTCAGAGGAAGGCAACTAGAACATTGGATTTTTAAGCCAAAATAAGATATTAAGGAAAAACTTGTGAACCTTTCTAGACAATGTTTCTGCATGTTACACTGGTATCATGGCTGTTTCTATGTTCTAATATAGTTTGAGTCCCCAAACTTTCAGGGGATAGACGCTTGTTTGATCAATAGAAAGGTAACTTTGGGAAGAGGTGGGGATCTTTACAAGGTGGAGGAGATTTAACCTTGAGAGGCCATGACCTCAGAGGATGTTCAAGCTGCTCATCAGGATGCTTAGTTCTCCTGAAAGGATCCTTGATGTGACCTGGTCACGAACGGACCTTCCTCTGGCATACAGTTTCATCCTTTCATGTTTCCTGCTCATACAACTTCCGCCATGATACCTACCATCTTCTTTGCCTTGATATAGCCACTAAATGTCAGTGTTGTCTTCTTAGATCTCAAATGCTATAAGTCAAATATGTTCTTTCAAAATTAAATAGAGAACCTATGGTACTTTAACAAAATAATACAAATTGGCTCACCATAAATGGTAGTTGGTAATCCAGAAATAATGATTGATGGAAGGTCATTGGTTAAGTAATAAAGAAAATGCTTGGCCTCATAGATTAAAACATAGGTGGGAGGAGTAAACAGAACAGAATGCTGGGAGGAAGAGGAAGGAGCTCAGTGGCCATGCTCCCCTCTCCCAGGCAGATGCCATGAAGCAAGCTGCCAGGTCAGATATGCTGAATCTTTCCTGGTAAGACTGATGCTACACAGATTATTAGAGATGGGTTGATCGGGATATGAGAATTAGCCTGTAAGGGCTAGAGTTAATGGACCAAGCAGTGTTTAAAAGAATACAGTTTGTGTGTTGTTATTTCGGGGCATAAGCTAGCCAGGCAACCAGGAGCTGGGGCAGCAGGAACGCAGCCTGCAGCTCCTACAACAAATGATATCAATTTGTTTGGAGTGACATACACTTTATGTTGCAGAGATAGGATGCAGCCAAAAACCCACAAGGAAAATATCACAGTCCTTGAAAATTTAAGATAAAATTGTAGCAAGTTTAAAGATTTTATTTTTTTTAAGTTTGATATGTAATTTTGAATGGAGGAATACCTCCATTCTCTAAGAATAGAAGGATTGTTCCAATGAACTGAGCAAAAGAGCCTGACTTTAAAGGCTGAAAAACCAAAAACCAAACCCAAATCAAAATAAAACTAAGGAGTGCAGAACTAACAGATGTAAAGTTTATTAATAATTTTATTTTATTCTTTGATTAGTAATTTTAGAGTTACTCTTCTTACAGGGTCTAGTTTTTAGTATCTTAGGTAAATTAGTCCCTTCTGATTGGCTAATGTGAATTTGTTTGGTATTTGTTTTTTTATTTTGAAAGCTGGTCTATTTCAGAATTCAGTATAATTTTATGGCGCAAAACAGAAGCAATGTTGTTTCAGCTTGGTCTGCTGGGCAGAAGTCATGGGTGAAATATCACTTCAAACAGATGTCTCGCAAAAACATTAACATCCCACATACCTTATAGCTAACATTTTAAAATTTGAATAAGTTCACTAGTTTTATGTATAAAATTAATTTTTAAGAGAAAGATTATGTCTTCTTTTATGTCTGTGCCTGCTTTCTTGTTAGATATTTTGTGATACTTCCTAATTATGTGGTCGTTCAGTTGATGGTAGAAAAAATACTATAGCCAAGATTGTGTGTGTGTGTGTGTGTGTGTGTGTGTGTGTGTGTGTGTGTGTGTGTTTGTGATTAGTGGTGGGGGCAACCTTCCAGAAACCGATATTCTATTAAAACTATTCTTACTGCTAGGAATCCTCAACGTCCCTTCGCACTTGAAATAAAACATTTGCAATACAAATTTCTTCATTAGAGATCAATTCTTCAATTAGTCAAAAGAATGTTAAGGCAATCTCATTCAAGAAGTTTGTGATACTTTGTTGGGCCAGCTACCAATAAATAGCATGCTGATTTTAACACTAGTGGGAAACTGGAAGCAAATGGACCAAAAAAGTTGGAACATGCATTGCCCCAGAGCAATTAAATGTCTTAACAGCATGTGAGAAGTTTCTTCTGATCAATAGGACCTGATGAAGAGCCTCTTTGTGAGGCTCTTCTGGGGATGTGCTAATTTAGTTTTGTCCCAGAATCCTTTAAATGGTGAATGTAGACAGAAATGATAACGAATATTTCATATAAAGGCGACTCTCAGGGAAGGGGGACCTCATTAAAGTGGCAGCTTGAAACTAACTAAGGAGCCCACCTGCCAGGCTGCTAAGTAATATTAGCAAGAAATCTGAAGCCAGTTGCTCTCCTTTCAGGTGACTGAGCCTGAACTCTGTCTCTTGCCTTCCACCCTGAAGCACAGCTTTCTGTTTCTGAAAGACTCTAAAGATAAATATGCTTCTATTTTCTGAACATATTACTGCCGTGAGTAGCTCTGGCAGTTATCTGGAATCTTCTAGCTCATTATCTCTACTACTGTTCTCTCATCCTAAATAAATTCATGTTTCAAATGGAAGATAAACTATCTAATGGAAAATTGAAACATTTATATCAGCAATATTTTAATGGAAGCATAAACTGAGTCCTTTCCAGAAGGAAAATAGTTTTAAAACCATGTAAGATGATTTCCTCTCCCATTTATGGCTTGCTTAATTTTGTATTTTTAATTTTCTTCTGTGATTCAGGAAAGCCCCACTTAGAACAGAATACAAACTGAGATTGCTTGTCTTTCCAGATACCCAGCTTTGCAGATCTCAGATTTCTATTCTCAGAAAACCCAAAGTGCTTCCCAGGTAGAAGAACTGAATTTTATTTCAGATGCGTTTTATATGTCAGAAAAATAGAAGTCTGTTATTACAGCTACTTATGTTCTCACTCCTGTATCATCACATTTGAAATATCATAGGAAGAATGCTGAGTTGTCGAGAAAAAAATACAAGATACAGTTGAGATGGTTTTAATGAACAAAGTAATACAATGAGCCTTTAAGGTTACTTCTCATTAAACAACAAGAAGCCAATGAGATTGAAACAATTCCATGAGGTATAAGGACAATGCTCTATAAATATACCTCATCTCTCCCCTTGCATAGGAGATCTTTGTAGGCTTCTCTTTCAAGCAATGCCAAAATGCTAAGTGAACCGTATTAGTAATTCTGGTGGTAAATGTATACAGTGCACTATATATTACTTCTTGTACTGTGGGACACTCTGGAAAGGTCATAAAATATCTAGTCTGAGTATTTAGTAATCACCTAGTATCTTCGGGGAAATATGTTAACAAATTAACTTCAAAATTAGATCTCCTAATGGTCTCAGGTCCTAACAGTAGATCAGTAGTTAGGTCACCACACTGATGCTTCCCCAATTGGACTCAAGCACTATATCTGCTTCTGTCTTGATCCTGTACTATAACTATAGATCAGAGAAGCCCATGATTGCAAGTGATCACCAGGAGGCACAGGGTAGTCTTAGAGTCAGCACAGCAGAATGGCTGTTATGGCCCTGATAGCATTCTCAGGGTGTCTATAATCTTAACAGACATGTTCTATCTCTTCACTGAATTTGAGTATTCATGTCCCACAATAAGAAGACCAACCATAAGGTAACAAACAGTCATTTCCAAACCCAGACTTCTGGCAACAACCTCCATGTTTCTAACATGCAGTTACTAAACTTTGAGAAAAGAAAGGACAATGCAACATTTTAGAATTTTGAAATTGCTTGTTATAGTTTGGTTTCTGTTTCTTCAAGAAAATAGACTGATGGAAACAATGGAGAGGGAAATGATTTAATTTACCCATTATAATCAATCATCAAAGAAAGCCAGGGCAGGAACTCAAGACAGGAACTTGAAGCAGAGACCATGGATGAATGCTGCTTACTGGTTTGCGCTTAATCACCCAATTTTCTTTCTTTTCTTTCTTTCTTTCTTTCTTTCTTTCTTTCTTTCTTTCTTTCTTTCTTTCTTTCTTTCTCTTCCACTCTCTCCTGCCTTCTCCCTCTTTTCCTTTTTTCTTTTCCTCTTCCCTCTCTTCCTTCTCTCATACCTTCTTTTCTTTTTATTTTTGCCTGATACTTCCTGTTTTAGATATATGGAACATTAATATGAACATATCTGTAGATATATCTCTCTGAGACCCTGCTTTCAATTTGAGGGTATAATTAGAAGTGGAATTATTAGATCAGAGAGGAAATCTACACTCATTTTTTATTAATTTTTTTTACAATTTTGATTATGCTCGCTTCTCTCCAAGTCCTCCCATATCCTCCCATCTCTTGCCACTCAATTTTATGTTCTTTCAGTCCCCCCTCTTCCTCTGTCATTCTTTTCTCTCTCAAAAGACTAAAACAAAAGCAAAAAAAGCAAAGAAATAAGCCCCTAATGAAAATCAAAACAAATAGGTAGAAGACCAATAAAAAAAGTCAAAACAAAATGAAACATAAAGTCCATAAAAATTTTATTGAGTTTTATTTGTTGGCCTCCTCTTCCTTAGAATGACTTCCCTGGAATGTGATTGATAAACCTAGTGACACTCATTAAGAAAAATGATTTCCCTTTGCTAGTGAGTCAATTGTAAATAGTTTCTTGGTTAGTGCCTTGTCCACTTCTCCCTCTCGGTACTGGGATGCATTATGACTTGAACCTGTGAAGATCTTGTGCATTCTGCCATGGTCTCTGTGAATTTATGTGCATCTGGATGATTCTGCATCCTTGTACTGATCCATCACTTCTTCCTCTTACAATATCTGCATCCTCTTCGGCATAGACTCCTGAGCCTTGAGAGGAGGGCTTTGATGAAGACATCACGTTTAGAATTGAGCACGCTACAATCTGTCACTCCATGCACATTTTCTGATTGTTTTTCTCTTTGTTAATTTACATCTGCTGCAATAAGAAGATTCTTTGGTGTGGAATGAACAAGGCACTGGTCTATGGATATAGCAGTATGGCCTAAGAGTAATTTTATTGATATGTTCCTTTAGCAGAATAATAGTAGAAGGTTTTCTTCCCTTAGTCCCAAGACCTATCTAGTCTTGGGATCTTAGTCACTTTATCATTGTCAGATATGGGTTTTATGCCATGATAGGTCTTAAATCCAATCAAAAAGCTACTCCCATAGCATTTGTACCTCTTTTTTACCAATGTGTTCTGAAGGCCGGTCGATGTTGGAGGTCACAGGGTTTGTAGCTGGGTGATATCGATGATTACCTTCTTCTCAGGGTGAGCAGAATACCTTCAGGTATCATGAATACTAGTCAGGAGGGATGAAGCTTCTAGCTGACCACTAGTTAGATCAGCTCCTTTCCTACATAGCCCAAGTTAACCTGCCTAGAGATGACACTGTCCACGGTAGGTTGGGACCACTCATATCAAAGAGAAAACAAGAAAATGTCCACAGACATGCCCACAGGGCAGTCTGACAGAGGCAATTTCTCATGTAAGAGTTCCTCTTCCCATGTATGTTCAGGCTTGTATCAATTTGATGAAGAGTATAACATTGTACCTCTTGTCAACCTTGACATCCAAAAACGTTACAGTAAGTCATAATCTTTTCTTTACTTCTCTTCAAGATCTCATGTTAATTTCACAAAATAAAACAAACATAGTACAATTTTTAAAGTCCCACTGTCTTTAACTTGTTTTTTTTGCATGTTTGAGCTTCTTTATTAGTCTTGTGCATAATTATTTTTTAAAACCACCTGTGCATCTGAGAACAACAATTAGACCCTTCTTAGACCATTCTCTAGTCTTTTTTTAAAATTTTATTTATTTATTTATTTATTTATTTATTTATTTATTTATTTATTAAAGATTTCTGTCTCTTCCCCGCCACCACCTCCCAACTTGTTTTTTTTTTTTTTAACACTTTAAAGTTCAAGATCTCTTTAACTCTCTTAACTGTGTGGGCTTCTACAAATTCCAAAACAAAGTTTCTTTTTCATGAGTAAGAACCAAGGGAGAGAGTTTTATCTAGATAAGAACAAAACCCAAGACCAACAGAATCATCTAAATTCTGAAGCTCAGTGTCTGACATCTGGCAATTATCACATTACTGATCTTAAAATAGTATATAAGAAGCCCATTTTAAATGCTGTTTTTTCAACTTGCTTATGAAATAATACTTCAGTCTATGCTTGTTCCTGTACAGTAGGAGTTTTCTGGCAGTTTTCTCTTTACTTCACCTACCATGCTAATCAGTGACCTTCATTCCCACTCAAAATAGTAATAATCACTATGCTTAATCTACTAAATGCTAGGAAGTTTATTGCCATAGCCATGTTTCAGCTCTCTCCTGAATCCCTGCCAGCTACATTTTTGTATATAATTTCTAATTATACAAATTAACTTAGTATACTGATAGCATACTTGGAGAAAAAAGTCAAGCCTTGTACAAAATCGAGTGTTTCAACATGGTGCATTTACAATAACTCTCAGCTTCCCTCACATCTGAAATTGTTGTTGAAATAAGGGCTGGCAAGGCAGTGTAGAAATTTGACATTTAAAAATCTGTAAGTTCTGAACTCTCCTAGCTTCGCGAGTGTCTTAAATTTTGCTCCACTTTAATGATACCAAAACTTTAAAGTTTGAAAAATGCATTATGGATGTATTATGCAAAGATATAGCTTTATTTGGCAGACTTATTTTAAAAAGGGGCCAGGTTGACTTACCACCAAAGATTTGGGGATAAATATACATTTGTATGTCTTAAATGATAGAGAGCATTCAACATATATATCATTTCAAACTATTCAGCTTTTCAAGTGATAACAGCATAAGACCAAATCTGTTTCATTTTTTTTTATTTTAAAAAATGCCCTGGGATAGCTCTATCAAATAGGATAGCAAGACATTAATGAGTTTTTACCTGAATCATCAGTAAACATTTTCTTATATAGCTCTTTACTGATTTTCCAAGCTGAACCTCTGTTTCCACATTTCAACAGAATAGAGTCCAGTCATGCTTGCCTCGACTTCTTAACATCTTCAGAGAATCTAGGATTCTACTGCAATCTGTGACTCATTTACCTCTTTGCAAGTCTTTCATCTTTGACCCCAAAAGCGTATCCCACAAGCTGTGAGGCAGTAAGTACATCTGATCTTTCAGGATTATTTTCTGTGCTAAATTCCAGGAGAATAATAATCCAGATAACAGCAAGTACCAGTCAATCCTTCTCCAGGAGACTTCTGCCTACTGCCAGCTGATGGTGCAGTGCCTTGAAATAATCAAAACAGACAACTTGACCAAAGTGCATCTCTCTTGTTAATTATCGTGTTATTAGCCCCAATATCTATCTGTGGTTAGATGCAACATGTCTCAAACATGAGGTGAAGCAGAGACGAGATCAAATTTCAAGCACGTATTTCATTTATCCCCTAACCTTTATCCATTGTTAAAAAAATCCCAACGATTCTGTGGGTGCACTCCTCATACTCAAGTAATTAAAAATTCACCCAAATGTTAGTGCCCAGGAGTACATCGAGCCAGAGGACTAACTGGGGATTGCTGCGACACTGAGCCAGGCTTGGCTGGACTACTAGGCATCTGACCTAGTTCTTACAGCTATCAGTGTTCTCTAGTGGGAATGTGAAGATGTTGGTAGAAATAACACTGCTCTTATGGTGGAGAGACAGAGAGAGAGAGACAGAGACAGACAGACGAGACACAGAGAGAAAGAGGCAGAGAACACTAATTTTCCTCGGATATAAAGAATTGTTTAAAAATCCAAAGTAAATCCAAAGCCTTGTATCCTCCAGTGCTTGCATTTGAATTTAGAAGACAGCTGCTCTTGCAGTGGTCACAGTTTCAGCTACGTGTTCCAACTGTCTGGGGAGCTTTGAAGAGACTTGTACTAATGAACCTTTAAAACATTTGGTTAATGAAAGAAGCTAGATACCAAAGGCCATGTTGTTTCACTCCATTGATATGGACATTAGAAAATCCTTAGAGATAGTAAGTGATCAGAATTGCCAGGGACAGAGAAGAGAGAGACTAGACAGTAGGGCTGAGTCTGGGGTACGAAAATCACTGGGTTCAGTGGTGATTATTGTGCAACTCTGGGAATATACTAAAAGGTCTTCACACAGTTTGACATGATGGATTTCATGTTTTATGAACCATATCTCAATAATTAAAGTGTTAAAATTAAAATTATAACAAGACTAATTGTTCTAGAGTATCTAGAGCGGAGACTCTGACCTGCCAACCCTCCCTCACTGGCCTGTGGTTTCCGTTAGGACAGCCAAGATGCCAGAGAAAGTGAGAGCGCAATGCTCACTGGCCCTTATTCCTGAGTGTTACTCTGGAACACCCTCGGTTGCCTTGAAAGTGGGTCAGGGCATCTTCAGATAGTGAAAGGAGTCAGTACACCACTGATTTCCTTCCTCAATATGTCACATTGCCCTCTTACTCATCCTGCAGCTGAGATGGTATGGGAATATTGTCACTCTCCCCTCTGCCCTCCTGTGTTCACTAGGTTTTCCAGTTGAAATAGTAATAGTAGTCTTGAACAGCTTCAAATTGTGACTGCAGGTCTAGTGGGCTCTATCTTTATACAAGTTGAACAATTCTACTCTACTGACTTTCAAAATAATCTAACCATTGGCTATCTGGTTAAATAATCTTTAAAAAAGGTTATTTAAAATAATCTTAATCACTGATCAGTATAGTGTTAAGGTAAGATGTCATGCATCCGAACACAGCAACAGGTTGTATATCTAACACAGCAACAAGATTTGTCTTTTTGACCTCCCAGAACAGAAATTATATAAAACAATTTGCCTGACACAAAGCATTTTCAGAATTCTAGAAACACAATAGGTATTAAACCAAATGAGATGTATTGCTTTACTTATTTAAGTCCACCGAGCTGAGGAGGAAGAATAATCTACTCAGGATGGTGTGAATGGTAATGCATACAGTGACTTATGATCTTAGAAAGATGAGACTAAGGAAATTATCTTAGAAATAATTCAAGTGTTAGAGATAATAATGGAGAAATAAACCAAAGAAGTTGAGGAGCTTCGTCACTCCATTCCCCTGTAGACTCGAGTTTCTCTCGAAGCAATGATAGGCAGAAGGGTGAAGAGAAAGCAGGACCAATGTATGGTGTGGGGTCCCTGCAAGGATCATGACTAGCAGGAAAATGATTCCTGTGAACTAAGATGAAAATTTGGTTCAGCTGGAGCTGGTTCAAACTTCTGGAGTCTGACCCCAAGGGGTTTATTTTTTACATATTTAAACACAGTAAAACTTTGGGGAAAAAGTTTCCTTATGACCATTATCACAACAAAACTTAAACCCTTTGCAAATCAACTGTAACATCTTTCACAAGAATGGGTTCTGTTTACTGAAAAACAGTGCTTAAGAGGAGCCTGGGGAATTTGGGTGAAGCCTAGCTTCACAGAATAACCAGTGATCACCAGGTTATTAAACAACATCCATTCAGCCTTCCAGGTGGACAGATCGATTTCTTCTGTTGAAGAAAAGTCCTACTAAATCCCCCTACCCCAGTGCTGTCTGTTAGTATGTGAACCTCATGCCTTTACAGCATGGGATGAAAATCAGGGGCCTCATAGCACAAGCAGAAAATCATAAAAGGCTGTGTGAGCACATACCATTGCGATTTTCCGAAAATTTAAAAGGAGCATGAAAACCTCAGACACTCTCTACTTGAGCAAGAGAGGCTCCGAAACTAAGCACAGGTCAAATGTACATTCTGTGGGGACTGTGGGATCTTGAGTGCTGAATAAGGGTGTGGCCAGACCAAAGAGCAATTGTTCACATATCTGGTTTCCTCTGGAACTTCATATTCTGAGCTTCCCTGCAGTGTGTCTGCCTCTCCCAGATCTAAATCAGTGAGTTTTGGGACTCTAGCAACCTTTGAATTCATTCAAACCCCTCCATGGTGAGGTATGATCCTATGATAAGGTCTTTTCAGATGGCTAAAGCAGCTCCCGTTCTTGGTCTTCTGTGTCTGTCAGCCACTTTTATGTCATTCTAAGGTGGTTTACTGTTCCCTAGGTGAGAATATTTCTCTTGTGGTAGTTTTATTTCTTTGCTTTGTGTGTGTGTGTTGTAAATATTTATCTAACCTTCCTTCGTTTGTTCTTTAATTATCCTAGTTTGTAAGAACGTCTCAACTCTGTTCTTCATTTCTATAAAATGATATTTTAGTTTCCACATAGAGATGGGAATATTTGTCTTTCTCTGTCTGCCTTATTTTGCTAATGAGCTCCAATCCCATTCATGTTGTCACAAAAGACAGAATTTGGTTTTTTATAGCTGAATAGTTTTCTATTGGGTCTGTGTTGTATGTCTTCTTCACCCATTTGCAGTTAATGAACCCAGAGTGGTTTCCATTTCTTGGTTATTTGTGAACAATGATTCGATACACATGGGAGTGTAGATGTTTCTTTGACAAACAAACTTTATTTCCTTTGGAAATATACCCAGAAATTGGATTGCTGGGTCATATGGTAGTTCTATGTTCAGTTTCAAATGAATTTCCGTATTATTCCCTATTGTTATCATATGGTATCTTTTGTCTGCATGATAAGAAGCAATCTTTCTTGAGCAAAATGATGTTTCATAGTTTTGATTTGCGTTTTCCCAATGATTTTTAATGCGAAACATTTTTTTTTCATACTTGTGGCATCTATTTGCCTATCTTCTTCTTTACTATCTATTTAGGACTCTCTGACTTTTTAATATTCTTTATATTCTGTAGGTTGATCTTCACTATGACCCTTGCTTCTTTTTCTTTGTAGCAAGAATTAAGCTAATAGCATGGTATTTGTATTTTTTCTTTTGTTTCTTGGGATTTCATGGTCTTCAAAATATCCTTATCCATTTCCAGGTCTCAGACCATCTCTAACAGTTTCATAGTCAAGGTTTTGCATTCAAGTTTTAAATTGATATGGAATAGACTTTTGGAGTTAGAAAGAGATGGGAATCTAATGTCATTGTTGAACATATTGATATTCAATTTTTCAAATATCACATTGTAAATATCAACATTTTTCGGATGCATTTTCTTTTTTTTTAAAATTTATTTATTTATTAAGGGTTTCTGCCTCCTCCCCACCACCGCCTCCCCTTTCCCTCCCCCTCCCCCGATCAAGTCCCTCTCCCTCATCAGCTTGAAGAGCAATCAGGGTTCCCTGACCTGTGGGAAGTCCAAGGACCGCCCACCTCCATCCAGGTTTAGTAAGTTGAGCATCCAAACTGCCTAGGCTCCCCCAAAGCCAGTACGTGCAGTAGGATCAAAAACCCATTGCCATTGTTCTTGAGTTCTCAGTAGTCCTCATTGTCTGCTATGTTCAGCAAGTCCGGTTTTATCCCATGCTTTTTCAGGCCCAGGCCAGCTGGCCTTGGTGAATTCCCAAAAGAACATCCCCATTGAAAACACTATCCTGAGTGAGGTAAGCCAGACCCAAAAAGAGGAACATGGGATGTACTCACTCATATTTGGTTTCTAGCCACAAATAAAGGACAGTGAGCTTATAATTCGCGGTCCTAGAGAAGCTAAATAAGAAGGTGAATCCAAAGACAAACATATAGGCATCCCCCTGAATATTAACCTTCATCAGGCGATGAAAGGAGACAGAGACAGAGACCCAAATTGGAGGACCGGACAGAAATCTCAAGGTCCAAATCAGGAGCAGAAGGAGGGGGAGCACGAGCAAGGAACTCAGGACCGCGAGGGGTACACCCACACACTGAGACAATAGGATGTATTTTCTAATCTCTTAAGAAATGAATTGGCTATAGATATTTGTGTTTACTTCTGCAATCTCTATTTTGTCCCATTGGCCTTTGTGCTTGTTTTTTATGTTAATATCATGCTATATGATTACTAAAGTATTTTAGAATATTTTTACATCAAATAGAAAAATACTTCTGTTTTTCTTTTTTCTCAGTTTGGTTTTTGAGGTGTTTTGTGCTTGTTTTTTTATGTTAATATCATGCTATATGATTACTAAAGTATTTTAGAATATTTTTACATCAAATAGAAAAATACTTCTGTTTTTCTTTTTTCTCAATTTGGTTTTTGAGGTGTTTTGAGTGGCTCCGTATGAAGTTAATTGTTTGATTGTTTTTTCTAGTTCTATAAAGAATACCATTGGTATTGTAGGAACTGTATATACTCAATATATAGTTAATGCTAGGCCACATTTTCCTAATACTGACTTTTCCAATCCATATCCACAGATGTCTTTCTTAGTATGGCCTCTTAAATTTTTTTTCACCAAAGCTTTAGAATTTTCACTGTATAGACTTTCCTTTTCTTAGACTAAATTCATTCCTAGTAATTAACAAAGCTACTGATTCATGCTTATGATATTAGTAACAGCAAAACTAGCTTTGTCATCTGAGAAAGATAATCAAAAAGTTTCAGTAACATGAGTAGTATTTTATGTATTTTTGATCTAGTAGTATTTTGATCATCGTGGATGACATATAAAGTAAAATAAAAGCATAAAAATATTTAAAAAATTTTAAAAAATGTAAGTTTTAAGTGAATATGCATAATTAAATTAAATTAAATTAGGAAAGTCATGAAATATTTTACAAAGTAAAGGTAATTAGTTAGCTATAAAGTAATAGACCAAAATTTTATGCAAAAGATAAAGTATTGGGAAAGTTTGCATAAGTGATTGCTTTTTCTTATAGTCTTTATTATTTAAATTTTAACATATTATATATGACCCATTTTTAATATTAAAAAAGAAGCTAAAAGCATAAGACTTTCAAAAGCCACATTCTCACCATCTGGAAGTAAATAACAGATACATGTTTTTTCTTCCCAAGGCCAAATTTTCATTATCTGGAAGTAAATAGCAGATATATGGTCTTCATTATTCATTTTTCTAACTCTCAAATTCTATTTTCAGGAACAGATTATAGAGTAAGTCAATTGTGTTGGACAATCAGTAAGATTTTATCTTTCTTATTCAACAAAATGTATTATTTAAGTTGTCACATCCGAGGGAAGCATATTTCAGTTAACTGAGTCTAAAGCCCTTGTATATTATATTCAGGTCACCGAATATGGTCTTCCTCCAGAGATTCTAAGGCCCTCAAGTCAAAAGGTTTTAGCGGCTGGTACACCCCACAACACACCTTTTGTTATAAGACATCATGCTTCAGTTATTTTTGGCTTGGAAACTTTGGTCTATAGAGTGAAGCATCCAATTCCAGTTCCTAGTTGTGAGCATAGTTGCAGCAATCTCTTTTAATTTTTCCTCAGCTGTGTAGCTGGCTGAGGTACTGTGGGGAGAAGAGCTGTGGGAGACCAGAATTGAAGCCTGAGTAGAAAAGGCAATGGGGTTGAACAATAGACTTGAGTTGAGAGTTCTAAGCTCCTTGGGATTCTCTCAGTGTCTCCTTTACATTCCTAATTTACATCTTAAGGTTAAGAGTAGGGGAGGGAATATCAACAATGGCAACAGCTTGGCTTACAAGAAGGAGCCTGCGACTAATATGCTCTTTCTGCCTTGGACTTTTTTTTTTTTTTTTTTTTGAGCCAACACAATAATGCCCCAGCTGAGGCCTATTTCTCTTGATTTTCCTTTGATTAGATGATTGTATAATCATGGAAACAGATGCAGTGTTTTGGTGCTGTAATTGGTGAGCATAATTCTTTTCCAAGAGAGAGAGTAACAAATGACCAAGAATAACTAAATATAACCCAGGACTATTTGATTGCAATGTTGACACTACAGTCATGCCATGCATGTTTACATGTGCTCTGACTTCCAGCTCCCACCTGATCATCTTCCACCTGGAAGCTCATTCTTAGACTGATAACGTAAGAACACACTTCACATCATGACTTCAGGACTTGCCACCCTGTTCTCCTCTGCTCCTAGACTGCAGAATGCTTCCTGAGAAAGATCAAGCTCAAACCTTAGCTGAAAATCACCTCTGCATTCTCAATAAATTTATCAATACCTTTGAGGGTTTGAACATAGAAAGACATTGTATTTTTTAAGAAAATTATTCCCATCTCTTATTTTACATTCCTCTTTATGCTCAAAGTTGTCACATGCTTCAATATTATTTGCATAAGATTAAACGTAATTCATTCCAATTAAAATGTACATTTTCCACATTTAGAATGGTAGGAGGTACAGCCTATCACAGGCAGACAGAAATAAGTCTGTTGAAGACTGTGTTATATAAGTAGTTCTGCCAACTTTGTTTATGTCAGTAGAATACATCTAATTCATAGAGACACACACATATATGATATACATTTCAAGGAGTTATTCAGGTCAAATCAGGCACAGAACACAGTGTATGATAAAAATAACATATGACACAATGAAGGGTCAAAGTAATAGCAGCAACTCTATGCATTTAGTTTTTATAGTGCCTAAATACGCTTTATGCAGTTTCTGTGAATATCAAATGCTTTTATTCCTTTCAGTTCTCTTTTCTGCACTCTTCTTGGCTGTCATTTTCCCATGAGCCTTGAACCCAATTTTGATCACTTTGTGTCTTTGCTTATTTCTTATTCCTATGCTGAAACAGTGACAGCACCATAACTTTCATTTCTCTGTGTTTCAAAGTTTTTTCACTTCAGTCTTTAACAATAAATACATAAGGTTTCAATATGACATGTAATATGACATACAAAATAAGCTTTATGAAAGTGTATAGGAAGTAACAAAGGTTAGTGCAAGGAATCTATACAACACAGAAGAGACCCAATTCTACTTTCTCTATGTGTTCAGCTATGAGATGTTTAGTCATTGTACTGTAAATAACCACCTATCATAACATGCATACACCATTTGGCCAGGGCTTCTCAAATAGATTAATTGATCCAGCTGTGAGCCTTGTTCTCTAGATACAGAATTCAGGATTCAAGCTGTTCTCACTGAAAAATTCCAGCTGGAACCATTAGTCACTCTCCACCTTCACATCTCAACTTCCAGCATCCTTACCTTCTCTAATTATCTATGGACACTTTTTATTTTTCAAAATGGATTTACTTATTTGTGAATGTTTAGCTCACATATATGTCTGTACACCATGAATGTATCCCTGGTGCTATTGAAGGGAGGTCAGAAGAGGCTATTGACTCTCCTGGAACTGGAGTTAAGGATGGTTGTAAGTCACTAGGTGACTGCTAGGAATCAAACCCTGGTCCTCTGTAAAAACAACTGCTCTTAAGTGCTGAGCTATCTTTAACTGCTGAGCTATTTCTCCAGTCCTCCCCACTGCACACTCAGATAATTTTGTGTTCAAATCAAACCACCTTCTTAAAGGGCCTTATAGAAAGTAATAACTAATATTAATAATAATAATAATAAGAGGAGGAGGAAGAAGAGGAAGATAAGGAGGAGACAGAAAAGGAGTAAGAAGAGGAGATGGAGTAGGAGAAGGAAGGGGAGAAGGAGGAGGAGAAACATTTGCATGAGTGATCATCAAAGTGTATTTCCTGGGTGAACTGTATTAATGTCAACCAGGAACCTATTATGACCATCAGTTCTGGAGTCTAGCAAATTGTGAATGAGGCCTCCAGATGAGGCTGGTTGGTGTAAATATTTCAAATCCTCTCATCTACATTGGGAATATGGCACAACTGTGCTTTTGGTGTCAATGCCACAGTGTCTTAACACTTAGACTTTGTTGAGTTGAGTAAATAGTTTTTCATGTTGTCTATAAATCATATTCAGATTATTACATATATGTTTGAGGAACTCTACTTTTTAAATATTAATGATCATTTGTGTAAAATGCATCAAGGGTATTCATAATATTTCAAATTTGCCTTTACCTGATATTTTTTGAAACAACTGGAAATTGAAGAATGGAAAACATTAGAAAATCAGTGCCATGCCTGTTTGTCCAGAAACAACCTAAATTTCCCAATGTTCCTTTCTGAGTTTGTCTTGGGCAAACACTTCAAATGGTAGAGCGGTTTTAGAACCATTATGGTAATCAGCGTTCTGTGACTAGGGTGAAACAGTTAAGTTAAACATCTTAGAAGTATGTTAATGATTTCAGATGTTTCAAGTTATGGCCCCGGAGCTGCTGTTGCTTTTGAGCCTGAGGTGAGTATGAGTATCAGAGGGGACAGCCTACTTCCTGGCAGCTGGGAAGCAATTGAAGAGTATAGGGAGGACATAGTCCCAATATCTATGTCCTTCAAGGGCATGTTCCCACTGATCTAACGCCTTCTGCCATGTCTACCATGTCCCATCTGGTCAGTTTTCATCCAGGTGGCATCAACTGGTGGTGACTAAACCTTTAACAGGAAGAAAGTTTTCTAAGCTGTAGTTTCCATCAGGTATTATTTTGAACACTTTTCTTTTTGGTTCTCTTTTTGGTAAACTGGTTTGATCTGACTCTTAGATTTGCAATGGGTAGCTATCATATTTTGTAGATACAACCCTTGACAGTTACAAAATGCATCATTACATAAATCTGGAGAGGAAATAAAATATATTCATGTTTATAAAAAGAAGAACAGATTTACACTGACTAATCATAGTAGTAACCAAACCATGGATAATCTTATCATTGCCTTATGTTTTTGTAGTGGTGAAATACTCAGTAATAAACCTGTAATGTTTCCTTAATCCTTCTTTTGTCAAAAACCTGCATCCAGTGCATACAATACCAATGTCTAAACACCTGCAGCAATTTTAGCCTGTGGTCTTCTAAAGGCCGAAACTTTGTCATTTTAGAATTTGGCTTTTCATAGAATGGGAACTATGCATAAGTGAGTGCAACTAATATCTCAAAATTATGACAAATATTTTTAAAGCAATATTAGCTTTTTGGCAATCATACTCTTTTACTGGTTTGACATTCTATGACATTGAACCTAGGGAACTCTATCTATAAAGTAAGCGATTTATTGCCAACCTCAAACTCCATCCCTGACTACTCACATTTATAAAGTGTATTACCCTTTGTGTGAAAACGTATAAAAAAATTTCAATGAATTTTAATTTAATGTGGATTGTCAATGGTACAAATGTTCCTATAGCATATCTCATAAAGAAACCAGGCTTAAGTTGTCAGAATTACATTTAAGTGAAAATAAGTAGTTAACAAGAAATCTGACACCTACATTAATAATTAATCATGGGAAATATTGAGAAATGTTATTCTATAATCATATTCTAATCCATATATGGATATTTTGTTCTATTCTATATATGGATATTCTATAATAGAAAGGAATGCTTATTTTTGTTAGAGTGATCACTGAAACTCTCATACTCAAAAATTCGCTTAAAATATTTTTTATAGCTATGTTCAATTTGTGCGAGCATTCCTTTCTTAGATTTCTCACAGACTGATTTGGAACTCACTATTAGCTAATAATCACCTTGAACTTCAGATTTTTCTGCCTCTACCTCCTGAGTGCTGAGATTACAGGTGTGTACCATTCTACCTGGTTTAAGGTGGTTCTGGCAACTGAACCCAAGGAATTTCTCATGTTAGTCAAGGATTCTATTGACTGAGTGCTTCTTTAGTCATCGGAACTGTATAGATGCTGCGCTTTCATTTTCCAGCTGCCCAGACCTGAATAATCACACAGAAACTATATTAATTACAACACGGTTTGGTATATTAGCTCAGGCTTTTTATTAACTAACTCTTAGATCTTAAATTAACCCATTTCTCTTAATCTATGTATCACCATGAGGCTATGGCCTACCAGTAAGGTTCTGGTGTCTGTCTCCTTTGGCAGCTACATGGTTTCTCTCTGACTGCTCCTACTCTTTCTCTATTTATCTGTTCTGATTTCCTGCCCTGTCATAGGTCAAAGTAGCTTCTTTATTAATTAATGGTAATAAAACATATCCACAGTGTACAGAGGGGAATCCCACATCATCTCCCCTTTTTTGTCTAATTAAAAAGGAAGGTTTTAACTTTAACATGGTAAAATTACATGTAACAAAACAGGTATTAAAGAGGAATTATAGTTATAATATTTCTTTATGAGTCTAAAGTTTTATACCTAATTCATATTTTATCATAACTAGGAAAAACTATAACTATTTATTCTTTAATTCCATCAAAGACCTGAGAAGGGAAATACTAGTACCTGCGTAAATAGAAAATGGGATCAGGCAACTTCCAAAAGGTTCAAGAAATGACAGAGACAACTAGCTACCTATGCAATCACCCAAAATCTTATTTGCTGTGGGATTCCCCTTTGTATTATGCTGTGAATATGACTGGCTAATTAATAAAGAGAACTGGCTTGTTCTGATAGGGTAGAACAGAGATAAGTGGGGGGAAAACTAAGCTGAATGCTGAGTGGAAGCAGGGTGGAGGCAGAGAGAAGCCATGGAGCTGCCAGAGACAGATGCCAGTTGGAAACTTGCCGGTAAGCCACAGCCCAAGTGGGGATACACAGACTAATAGAAATGGGTTATATTAATATGTAAGAGTTAGCTAATAAGAAGCTAGAGCTAATGGGGCAAGCAGTGATTTAAGTAATACAGTTTCTGTGTGACTATTTCAGGGCTAAGTGTCCAGGAACCAACATGCAGCCTGCTGCTACACTTATTTGCAATGTTGGGGCATCCAACTTTGGCTAAGGCCTAGAGTATCTGATAGATCATTTTCAGAGGCAGGAAAATTTGAAAAACTATCTTACCCTGTCTTGGCAAGGTTTGGCAATCTTTTTGCTTGTATCTTGCTTGTCCAGTTTGGACACCATGCACTTTGTCAGTAGTCAGGGCAGGGGGAGTACTTTGCCCAAAGGCCAGTTTTCTCAAGAAGAAAACAAGCTCCAAATGGAGTGTCTTTGGTTGCCCAACATTCTCTCAAGAATAGATCAATGCTGTCAGGAGCAATTGTGTCTTATGTCAACAGAATCCTAAGTTACTTAAATATCATATTCTACAGTTCTTTGAAGTATTTTAAGATTACATATCTATGTGGTATATAATCTCTATCCATCTAGAGAACTTGATTAGTCTAACTGTAAATATGAAAAACATGGTTGACTATTGTCCTGTAATTTTTAATACCTATATAACTTAAAGACTAAGGCTTTATATTAAAAAATAAATAATCTTTAAACAAATGTGTAGTAAATGAGGACAATGACCTCAAAATGTAATATATATACACATACATATATATATACATACATATATTGATCAGATGTAGAAATGTATAGTGCAATATGATAAATATAACCTAAAATTGCATCAGTATACAAAATATCTTAAGCAGAGGTAGAAACATGCATGAATACAATATGACAAAATAACTTTTCATATGTGCACAAATATTGTAAACAGAATAGGAGCATATTCAATATAACAAATATAATTTGAATTTGAATCAATATACAAGAATCTATACCAATGTAAATTATCTACAAATAATATCTCACAAGTAATAATCTACCTATTATCCCATTCCACCCACTCACTTTTTTAAAAAAGAGATTCCTGCCTACATCATTTCTACCCCCAACCTTTTACTATTTATATCTAACCCCTAATAGATGTCCCTAACCCTGAGGACAAACTTTGTTGGGAGAGGGAATGTCATTTTGTAGAATTACTTACAGCTGTCATATGGGCAATGTTATTTTTATGGGATTCTGTAAAAGCTAAAATGATGGTTAATTTTCAAGATTACTGCCTGGTATGGTATAATTGCAGATAGTATCTGAGTAGATGGTAGGGTTTTTGAAATTATTATTTGAAGTTCTGGCCAGAATGTTGTAAGAAGGTGCACCATCTCAGCTAGCTAAGTTAGAATCATCTTGAGCAGTTTGTAACCCAAAAACAATCTTAAAGTGGTGCTATCCGCATGATGACATCCTATCAACCAGGTCGAATCGTTGTTGTGGGGCCCCATCTTGAGGGAAATCCCATATCATAACTGCCTCATCACCTCTCCTAGATGACAATTAGACAGACTACCTGGTAATGACACATTCTTCTTTAAGGATAATTGTAAACATTGTCTCCTATATATTGCATATTCTTTTCTAAATAAGTATGATACTGTATGGTCCTTTAGGAAGCATTTTAACCCTTGTATTTACAAAGATTGTTAGCATCTCAAAGCCTAGGGCAAAGTGCCAAAATCAGGGCAGAGTTCAAAATGCAGTGAATAGGCGAACTTGTCTTGTCCATGTAATATTTTTTAGAGAATTAAAAGTATCATTAAAATATATAGGAAAAACTGAATAATTTTCAATTTTAAAATTAAGCAATAACTCATGAAAATCTGTATTTATATCCCTCTCTCATAAGAAAATGGTGTAAAGGGACAGTGATATATAGAACATCTTGTATGCGAACTTGCAGCAATAGCAACTTAGCATTTACTTGATGCTGGTTGATAGCTATTTTCATGCAGAGAATATTATATTTTATTAGCTTACAGAGACAATATATTTATTTTAAAAACTACAGTCTGCTTTTCACGTAAGAGTCTGCTTACTGATTGAGCACCAGGTCTCTAATTCACAGGTGCCACTTCCTCCCGGCTCTGAAGTTTGTATTTTACTGAGACAGACAGCATAAATAAATAACAAAATTTGATAATCTGTTAAATTGTATAAAATCTATGAAGAAAGGAAATATAAAGAATTAGCGCTCATTTGGTATGTCTGAAACACAGAGAACAGACCAACGTTGCTGGTGCCTGGTGAGAAGGGATGGTGTTGTCAGAGGCAGGATTATAGAAGTGGCTTGAGGTGTGCATAAAGCCAACAGACCAGCAGCTGAGAGCCAGTTCCGACCTGAATAATTCTGAAGACGCTTAGTCTGAATGCTCGGGTGTAAGCATCCCTGGGCAAGCCAGGGTCAAAGCAGGTAGAGTTGCAAGTTGGCCAATGTAATAAAATAAATAGAACAATGGGTCTTACACTATAATTCTTTCACCACTGAGAAAATGTATGGATTCCAGAGATAAATTTAAGTGGACAAGATTTACTAATAGACTTAATGTTAGAAGAGGGAAGTGAACAGAAATTTAAGAATAATTCTGTAATTTATAACTGTAAATGGAAAACCTGGCTGAAGTTAAAGAAAGAAAAGATATGCAGAAGTGGAATCCATAGGGTACTTAGTACACACAGCAGATGCACCAGGGGACAGCAGAAGCTCTGGAGCAGGTAGAGGATCCTCAGCTGAATCCTCTTCCTCTCACTGTCAAAGAGTGGAAGAATTCATGCTTCTGATAATTGACAGGTTATAGGTATTGATCCTGTATTGCCATCTACTTGGTTTAAGAAAATTAAGTAGTCCTAACATTACCAAGTGGCACTGTTAACTTCTAGGGTTAATGGATACTTTTCAGTTCTAAAGGATTGTCTGTCCTTTGAGAAGGAAAAGGAAATAAAGCATTTGACACTATTTTCCTAGTTTCAATTCAGGTAACACCTACAAAACTTCTTGTCAGAGAAATTATATATAATTACAACTTGAGACTCTGAATACCAGTAAGATAATAGTGGAATCTTTCATAAATTGATGTAATAGAACTAAGTGAAATAGAACAAATTTACCCCTAGTTATGATTTCAGCTCCCACTGAGTAACTGCATGATCCTGGAGATGTTATTTAATATTCCCAGCTCCTTTCTGTTCTCTTCAGTTGTTTCATTGTTTCTTTGTAAGGTTGTTTCTAATATCATGCAGACTTCTATGTTTGAGTAGAATACAAAGTGTATTGTATAACGTCTGACCAGTCGGGCTTGTGAGATAAATACAAAATTAGTTTTTCTTTTCTGTGTGAACTAACTATAGCCAGACTGATTTGGAATTTCCAATTCTTTTGTCTCAATCTCTGAAAGAGTGGTACTTTGGGAATATACAAGCTCAGCTACATATTAGCTTTTGTGTTTAAATGTACCATGTGAGCTATTAAAACTTTAAAGACAACAATTCTTATGAAATTTTGACCACTTTCCTTTAGTAAATTTATAGGCTCTGAAAGGCTAGCCTTTCTGAAAGTGGAGAATCTGAGTTATGAGTTGCTGAAGCTCACCCAAGGTGGCCGTCTTTGATGGACAGTGTGTCCACAGTGGATTGCTGTTTGTCACACCTTAAATGATTCTGAATATTCATCATGATCCTTATAAACATAACTATTCATGAGTAAGGACCAGGAACACAGAATTAAAGAAAGGAAGCTCTAGAACCTTTATTGGCATGCCTCTTCTCCAAGGAAAAATATACTTGAACTGTTTAAAGATTTTGTTATTTTACCCTTGCTAACTGTTTCACAGTATTGCACAGTATTCCTATACAATTCAAGATCCGTTCCTCCTGGATAACAGACATAGCTGTTAAAAGAAACTTTTGATTTTCTAACTGAGAAAAGCAAGTTGCACTGATGGTTGGGAGGTCAGAAGGGAAAGTATTTTTAGGCAAATGAAGACTCTCAGTGTGCCTCAAATCATCCCATCTTGACAGCTCCCTCTCCTGATTCTGTGTACCGCCAGTTTATTTTCTCCCATGACAGGAGCTCTTGGCACCAGTTGTGCAAATCTGCTTAGAATGATGTATGCTATTTGCTCACTTCTCCTTTGCTTCTTAAAATTTCCAGCCTGGCTATGCCTTCCCACATCTAAGATAAAATTATTTCCTTTTCTCCCTTAAATGTTGCTGGAAACTCTTCTGCAGAACAGTGTCAGGAAACCATATACCATGCATTAGTATTTCAAGTGTCAGGCAGAACAGAATGGTCATTGTTTCCAAGACATAAACTAGATATATTCCAGACTCTGGTTTATGCTATCTGAGCAGTTACATTTAAAGCCCTATGCGCCAGTGGGGCATGGACACTAAAACGAAGAGCACTGTGGCTCCAAGAGCCAGGAAACTTTCTAGCATGGCGTAGTGAGACAGGCACTAGAATTGCAGTCAAGGGAAATTAAATTAGAATCCTATCTTCCCATTTAGCAACCGTATGACTTTTGTTAAAGTACTGAATGTCTCTGAGCTCCAGTTTTCCTAATTTACTAAGTGGGTTCTTTCTAACTGTCAGTACTGTTAGGTTAAAAGAAAAACAAGAAACATGGAGCATGAAACAATGATGTAAATTGTTATGTATGTTATAGAAATATGATTATTCAATTTACAAGTATTTGAAGATGTATTGAGTGCCAATATTGAGTGCCAACTCTGCTATATTCCATTAATTGCATTGATAAGAACTAGTAGCTGAGCTCGTAGGCACAGAGCAGGTAAAAACAAGGGTTCCAATGTATGAGGAGAGATATATATGAGAGACAGTTTCATGGTTTTTCATGTTATACACAGGCACAAGATCGAATACTTGAAGATAGCACTTCTTTGGAAAGAAGTAAAGTGTGACCTGCAATATTTAAACTGAGCTTTGAGGAATAAAAACAAAACCAAAAACACCAGAAGAGAACCTCATAAACAAATGAATGAATATTGCAGAAAACAGGTCATTTTCAAACCTTTGTTATTTAGCTTCAGCTACACCAACATGGGATGATGCCTTAAAATATGAGAGTGCTGGCTTCTCCGAGTGCTAATTGGTGTGACTTATACCACAAAGACTTTCATCCTAGTAGATAAACAGGAAGATTATCAGATTAATTCAAATTGCCATGTAAATGTATGAAATGTCTAGTAAATCATCCTAAAATTATTCTAATTGTGAAAATTTGTTTAGCACAACTTAAGGCCCTCCATTTCCTTATGTAGTTCATTTGTTTGGTTGTTTTGGACTCAACTTGAAGGGATAAGAGCTGTCATCCTCACTGTCCCCAAAGCTCAGGCTCAAGGCTCCATAAGTCACACCTACGAGTTATTAATTTTAATCTTCCCATAATAGGTAGGAATTTTAGAAACTCAGATTTTCTGTCTGGTTGCAGATTTCTGAAACTCACATTTGTGTAATGAAGAGTTGCTTAATAGAGTCCCATTTTTAGGATTTTTTGGTTCTTTCTTTTTTTGCTTGTTTCTTTCTTTCATTGTGTGTGTGTGTGCATGTTGGTGAGCACACATATGTGCTGTGTATTATATATGTCTGTGAGAATGGACACACACATGTCACAATAAGCATGTGAAGATTAGCGGACAGGTTTTGGGATTAGTTCTCTCCTTCCATCATGGATTCTGGAATGACACTCAAGGCGATCAGACTCACAAGCCAAGCGCTTTTGCTTGCCAAACCACCTCACGAGCTTCTTTTATGCTCTTTTTTTTCTCATTAAGTGTCTTCAGACATACTCAATATACTACACTCTTGTTTATAACTTCGAAATACTAAATTTAAATACATGTATTGAATCAAATAGAACAAAATTTCTTCTCTGCTGCTGCATCCCCATGTGAATTGTCTCCCCTATCTTTCTAATATTAGATCTTCTTAGCCTTCCATTGGGAGCAATAGTTGAACAATATCTGTGACTGCCTCATGGTGAGTTTTCCTTCCTATTTGTCGCATTGTTTGGTCTCAGACAAAGAACTCTTGATGTCTTGTTCCTATCTTGCCCTTTCATATAGGCAGAGTCAATCCATTTCCTCATTATGGTTTATCTCTTTTCTACCTAACATACTTACAATTACTATTTTTTGAGTTCTTTGATCTGCTGAGATAAGATTTTAGGGAGAGGGGAAACTGTGGTCTGGATGTATTAAATGAGAGAAGAATCTATTTTCAATAAAAATAAAAAATAACTTCTAATATAAAAGATTCATTATTCTTCAGTACATTTTTAATCTCTGTTCTTTGGAAATCAGTGGTAGTTCTCTGAATCCATGTCTTATTTTCAGTCTTTAACAGTCAGTCTCTATTTGAGCAAATTAGATCCAGCTCTGGGATAATGAAGGCCAGGAAGCTTGCGGTTAGGCGATAACTACGGCAGCCTTGCAGATGGGGTTGATATTCTCCAGAGCGCACCTGCTTTGTTTCTTTCCAACTTGTTTTTAATCTGTGTGCTGCGACTTCTCTGAGTTTCAAGTAACAAAAAAAACTTAACTGTAGAAGACTTTAACAAGAGAGTATTTTGCACATGGACACTTTGTGTGAACAGAATTTTTTTTTCAAGGGCATTTATAAACAAAATCTGTGGCCAGAAAATTCCTTCTGCAAACTAAAAACTTGCTGTTACTTTCTAGTAAGTTTCTTAGGCTGGAAAAGTGATAGGGTAAAAATGATTAAGGAATTCTGAGAACAGGACTGAAAAGAAATCATTTCCCCTAGGAATGAGCCCCCTAATTAGCTATTCAATACCAAGAGATTAGCCAAAAAACTGCGTCCATGTTCCCCTAGGAATGAGCCCCCTAATT
>NC_022020.1:19869495-19888759 GCF_000317375.1 Microtus ochrogaster | reverse complement strand
GGAAGTCCAAGGAACCCCCACCTCCATCCAGGTCTAGTAAGGTGAGCATCCAAACTGCCTAGGCTTCCACAAAGCCAGTACGTGCAGTAGGATCAAAAGCCCATTGCCATTGTTCTTGAGTTCTCAGTAGTCCTCATTGTCTGCTATGTTCAGCAAGTCTGGTTTTATCCCAGGCTTTTCCAGACCCAAGCCAGATCTGTCTCTCTACTGTTAGAAGCATAAGCAGTCTTACAAGCTACAAAGGAACTTTTCTAACTAGGGACACCTACAGGTAGAACAAAGTGTCCAGTTGGCAGCATATGGGGTTACAGCATCATGCAGGATGAGAAACAGTTTTGCCTCTTGAAGTTAATATTTATAACTGATAGGGTCTGAGTTCTCATGATCAGCTTACCTGCTAAAGCTGTGTCAATTCATTCAACATTTTATACTACTCTATCTATCTCCTCTGGGCATATACCAGGTTTTTCCATTTATCCTATAGGTAACTTGAAAACTTACTCTTAAAAGCTGGCACTGTTTCTCTCTTGTCTTTATGTCTATCTCTCTTAACTTCTTAGGGTACTGATACAGCTATTAGAAATGAGGGAAGTGTGGGTTTCTATGATTCTACTTCATTCCGTTTCTAGAGTATTTCCATTGACTCCTGATATTATCTATTTAATAACATCTCTTTAAAACTCTTATGGTTAAAATCACCCTTTCCAGAATAGTTGCACAAATATGTAATATTAAATTTTATAATCTACTGTACTTGTTCAGGCCAGCAGTATGGCTAGCATGGTGAAGGCAAGGATAGCACGTAGCATAATGCTCCAACGGTCATGCCCAGAATTATGCAGTGAATTGTCCACAGGTCTTTGCCAAGTGGGTCAGGGACTCCAGGGTCTTGCTGCAAGGAGAGTCATTTGTGTTATTCTCATACCTTGCTCCCTAAAGAAGTCACATGGCTCCTGCCAATAGAAGTATTGCATGATGTTCTCATTATGTATTGGACACTAAAATAAACTTTTAAATATAAAATCTATGTGCTCTGTAACATTAGACTCTGTGATTATATGACATATATATTAAGCAATGTACATATTTTCCATTGTCCATATTAACATGGTATTTTTTTTTTTGCAGGGCAGATGGGTTTTTTTTATTTATTTATTTATTTATTTTTATTTTTTTGAATTTATTTATTTATTGAGGATTTCTGCCTCCTCCCCGCCACCGCCTCCCATTTCCCTCCCCCTCCCCCGATCAAGTCCCTCTCCCTCATCAGCTTGAAGAGCCATCAGGGTTCCCTGACCTGTGGGAAGTCCAAGGACCGCCCACCACCATCCAGGTTTAGTAAGTTGAGCATCCAAACCGCCCATGCCCCCCCAAAGCCAGCACGTGCAGTAGGATCAAAAACCCATTGCCATTGTTCTTGAGTTCTCAGTAGTCCTCATTGTCTGCTATGTTCAGCAAGTCCGGTTTTATCCCATGCTTTTTCAGACTCAGGCCAGCTGGCCTTGGTGAATTCCCGAAAGAACGTCCCCATTGTCTCAGAGTGTGGGTGTACCCCTCGTGGTCCTGAGTTCCTTGCTCGTGCTCCCCCTCCTTCTGCTCCTGATTAACATGGTATTAATATATAGTTGTTATTTTTCTTATATTGACTGTTGCAACTTATTAGCAATTCACAAGAAGAATTATCTTTCTGATTTCAAAATTAAAATCATTATAATGTTGGTACTTAATTTCTTAAATTAAGCTGGTGCTTAAATTTCTTCATATCATATCATTCTTCATTATTTTGGTGTTTTACTAATTGATATTTTTTGATGAAATATAATATGTGACTTAAAAATAATACATTTTAAATAGATGAAAGCTATTTTAAGATTTTAAACATAAAACAGCTCACTTGGGTCTGTCAGTGGGAAGAAGCAGTTGCGTCAGTGCAAACAAATTATTCACAGAGCATAGTTGCTGCAGGATATTGAAGTAATTGGGGTTAATAATTTTTTCATAGTCTATTTTTAATACAAAGCACACAAGGGGTTATAAATTCATTATTGAAAGTGGGCAGATGTTGGCTGAGCACAAAGCTTATGCTCATTTTACTATGTAAGAGTGGCATTTGAATTGACAGATTTTGACAGCATTTCTCCCTCTAAATTGTAAAAATAATTATCTAGAAAGATACAACTTAGAAGTTTTCAGAAACTCACTTAAAGTTAGAATCTACCATATAATTTCTGGTCTGAAATATACACATTTCTCTACTGAACAAGAAAATCAAGCGATGTGCTTCAAATGGCTTTTTCTATTTAACAGCAGTAGGCTAGAGCTTTTTGTACATCCAAGTACCCTGTGCCATGCATGTACTGTGCACAAAGATATTAAAGACATGCTTTGTGATATGAGTTTGACTTTTTATATAACAAGATTAGAAGGTATAATTACAAGTTTCAATTCCTATAAGTGATAACAATATTCAGAAAAGGATTATCAAAAACAGCTGAGTTTGATGCCTATACATCCATGAAAGAAGATTATAATTGATTATGAGGAACATGTGTGACTCAAATAACTGGGATAAGTTATTTACAGTGGTCAATGGTTGGAAGGCAGAGCTATCTTAGACCTTCTTTTAAAAATTTTTATTTTTAATTGAAAATAGATGTTTTTTCTCATACAATACATCCTAATCACAGTTTCTCATCTTCCACTCTTCCCAGCTTTTTGACTTACCTCTTCCCCAAATTCACTCCTCCTGTTTCCTGTTTGGAAGGGAACAGCCCTCCAAGAAACAACAGCCAACCAGGACAAAATAAGATATGCTAAGAGAAGGCAGAAGCCCTTATATAAAGGCTGGACTTCTTTAACTTCTTCTACTTGTGTGATGACAATTCTTGATAGTCAGCTTGACATACTTGAGAAGAGGAACCCTCAATTCTCAGTTAAGACTTTCCTCCATCAGATTGGCCTGTAGGCATGTCTACCTGGCAGGCATTTTTCTCGATTGCAAACTGAAGCAGGAAAGCATAGCCTCCTATGGGCAGTGCCATTCTTGGGCAGGTGCTCCTTGGTGGCCTAAGAAAGGTAGCAGAGAATAATAGTTTCTTCAGTGGAGTCTCATTGGATTTTTAACCACACTACAGCTTCAACTGAAAGCCCAGGAGTAGTTGGCCAGCACAAAATGAACTGAAGAGTATTTTTGTAGACATTTTGTCCGATTTTGCTTTATTTAGGCATGTTTTGTCTGATTGATTTTTTTGCTTTTATATTGTGGTTTCTGTTTTGGTGATTTTCTTTTCTTTTTTTTTATGTTGTTTGTTTTGTAGAAAGAAAAAAGGGTCTTGGAGATAAGTGGATGGGGAGGATCTGGGAGAAGTTCTGGGAGGGAAAAATCAACTTTACAATTAAGAAGCCAAACAATCCCAATCAAACTGACAGGTAGCAGAGCAAGCCATGGGGCAAACCTGTTAGTAGCATTCCTTCTTTGTCTCTCCTTGAGTTCTGGCCTTGAGGTTCCTGTTTGAGCTCCTGCCTGCCTTTCCTTCTTGGTGGACTGTAACTTGTAATCCAAATAAGCTCCTCTTCCCCAAGTTGTTTTGGTCATGGAGTTTTTTTTTTTTTTTACAGTATTAGATACCAGCCTAGTACAACTTTTAACCCCTTTTACCTGAGAAAGCTTTGCAAAACCTTGAGTATGAAACTAGATAAAATATGCAAATAAAAATACTGACAATAAATCAGAAGGAAGTTTTTCTCCAGTAGTTTAATATACATATAATTTTACCATTTATTAAGGACAAACGCTAAATTGAATACTAATAAATGGATGTGTTTATTTATTTTATATGAAGAATTAAATATTGAATGAACATTTGATACTGTAGGATATAGAACACCTTAGGTATTTTTAAGAGCTGATCAATATTTTGACTTTATAACTCAATGCTGAGAATGTCACTTCACATTGTACAAGATGGCAGAACTAAATGTTAGTAATTGGGTCCTAATCTGCAGCCAAAATTTATTTTACCAATTTTATGAAACTCAGAAGTCAGCAATTCAAATAGACCTATACCCCTAGTGGGTACATAGCCAGAACTGGCCATCTCCTGTGATTAGACAAGACTTCCAGTAGGGGAACTGGGACACCAACACAGCCACACAACCTATGATCTACAGTCTGTCCTTTCTATGAGATGGGCAGGGGTAAGGGTGGCACAGAGATTGTGGAAGTGGCCGACCAATGACTGGTCCAGTCTCAGACCCATGCCATGACAGTGAACCCACACCCGTCACTGCCTGGAGTGTCAGGACCCAGAGACTGGAGGGTCCAGAGACCTAGGACAGATTAGAGAAAAAAAAATGTCAGCGTAATGATGCCTCATGATAACCTAACATACTCATAGCTGGTGAATACCCTAATTGTCATCAGAGAGACTTCTTCTAGTAACTGATGAAAACAGATGCAGAGGTCCACAGCCAAACATTAGGCCGAGCTTGGGGAATTCCCCTAAAGAGAGGGAGGAAGGATTGTAGGTGATGGAGAGGTCAAAGACATCACAAGAAAGCCCACAGAAACAATTAACCTGGCTCATAGAATCTCACAGAGTCTGAACCAACCTAGTTAGGAAGCCTGCATGGGACTGACCTAGATAATCTGCATATGATCTAGGCACTCTGCATGTGAAGGTTTTGTAGCTTGGTCTTGTGGGACTCCTACCAGTGGGATCAGGGTCTGTCCCTTACTTGGTGGCTGGCTTTTGGGACCCTATTCCTCATAAGGGGTTGCCTTGCCCAGCCTTAATATATGGGGAGGTGCTTAGTCCTACTGCAACTTGATGTACCATGCCTTGTTGACACCCATGGGAGGTCTGCCCCTTTCTGAACAGAAACAGAAAGAGTGAATGGGGGAGAAACAGAGGGGAGGTGGGGAGACAGAATGGAAGGAGAGGAGCGAGGAGAAACTTTGGCCAGAATATAAAATAAATTTAATTAAAAGTGAGTCAGCAACTCAAGCAGCAAGTTCTAAAATAAAAAAATCGGTAGCTGCAGAATCCAAAGCTATATTAATGAACCCAATGTTGAAAAACTACGGTGGGAAAATATATAAAAAGTAGTGGCCGTTATGGTTCTACAAGAGAGAGCAGTTTGTATACCCAGCAGAAACACTGCCACTCATGACACAAACATCCAAATCTGAGCTGAGGTGTCTCAAGTAGTGTTTGCTAATGCGTGCTGTGAAACTTCCATACTCCTCCTAAGTACACGTGGTACGCATTCAGAACCAAGCCTTCAGTGAAGTCACAGTGAAACACGGCAGGTGCTGCCAGAAACACCTCAGAACCAGCAAGCTTTATAGTCTGAATCAATTACTGGCTATACTGTAAGCAGCACCCATGGGTTCAGAAATGAATTTATCTGAATAGGTTGTGCTTTAATTAATGAGAAAATGATGTCATCACTGCTTTTCTGGATTTGGACTTTATTGCTTGCAGAGTAAAATGACTACATCCCAGAATCACTGCATTTCTGATTAGCTGGAGGAAGTTCCAGCAGGAGGATATACTATTTATGTCCAGAGTGAGGTCTAGAGCCAGTGGTAAAAATGGAGCCCTGGGAACTGACCCCATTAGAGTGTGATTGCTTAGGATTAATTGGGAATAGAAGCAGATATGTAACATAGTATCAGATTATATTCGGCCTTAAACACAGGCAGATGAGAAGAGATTGATGTGAAAGCAAATGGACAACCACTGGCACTTTGAGGCCAGAGTCACTCCATAATAATGCGGTAGTTAAAGAAGATTAATCACACACACAAATATAGTGTGGATTGATTGGAAGAAGGGGACCCCGAGAGTGCAGTGGCTGCCCCTCATTACCAGGCATAGTTGAAGTGGTGTGAAACATGTCCCACACTTGACAATGGTCAGGAAACATGTAGATGTTACCGCCTATACTTTTGGTATTATAAGACATTTCCTTGATCTAAGCATGGGTTTCCTTATTTGTATGTAGGTGTGTTGGCTTCTTAATTCAACTCTGAAGTTTTAGGATTATTTGGAGACAAATGATTATTAATGTGACAAAACAACACCTTTTTTTTTCCCTGTGGAAGAACTACATATTTTTACAAATGAGCTTTCAAAAATGTAAACGACTGTATAATTGGAAATTTTGTTTGTGTAAGCTCATGCTATTTTATTCTCTTTATTTGTGGATGATATAGTCTAAATCAATTAGCAACCTAGCTTTGTCTGTGGCTTTCCCACTTTGCGTCATTTTCACTGGATTGTGCTCTCAATATCACACTGAGTAACGGGAATGTGGTGGGATCCACTGGTGGGAAAAGAGTCATGCTGGTTTCTTCTAAGCTAGACTCTAATGAGAAGGAAAACAGTTACTGATTGACCCAGCAGAGACAGGCAACTGACTGCTATTAGATATGACTTTCAGTGGGTTTGTATCACTCAATGGCGGTATGAACCTCTACATCTTTGGTAGTAAGTACAAGTCAGAGAGAAGAAGAAAACCACTCAGAATTCTAGGGCAAAGAAAACTTGATTCACTCACAGGTAGAACACCGTCTATATCCTTTTATTTTTGAGTAAGACAAATAACATCAGCTACATAATGAAAATAAGAAATATTAAGTTTGCTTTTAAAATATTCTTTCTAGTTAATATTTTTGTTGATATGCAAAGTGCTGCCTTTCATTACGGCATTCTCACACATATGCATGATAATACTCCATTTCCATTCATTTCACTTCCCCGTTTTCTCCCCCACTGCCCTCTGATCTTTTCTGTCTTGTTCTAACTAACGTTGAGATTTCAGTGATAAGTAAATTTGCCTGAAAGTTGAACTAGACTTTAGTATTATACAGGCACAAGGAACAAAACCAGAAGACAGCTGTCAGCATCATTTCAAAAAAAAAAAAATCTCTTTTCAAACAGATAAAACACACTCTCGTTGAGAAAACTCCCTCTCTTGAGATAGTTGTAATCTACCAGAATGGATTCTAGTCAAGTTGAGTTTGTATCTTAGTTATTGTTCCCATACACAATCCAAACAACTTGTGATTGTTAGTGCACTAATCCTCCCCGTGCTGGTCTGCATCTCACTTTTTTGCTTTAGTGATGACACATGGCATCTCCTCCCACGCACATCATTTTCCTTGATCACATTCGCTACCCTTCCTCATCACCCTGTCCATTTCCTGTTGGTCTCCTCCCTCTTTCAAAATACCCTCTTTTCTGATTTAATGCCCTTTAAAAAGAAATGTTGATTCTGGATAGGAGGGACAACGTGAGACATTTGTTCAATTTGACTTCTTTCATTAAACACGATGAATTCCAGTTCTATCCAGTTTCTTGAAAATACATAATTTTCTTTGATTCATGGCTAAATAAAATACCATTATATACATATGCATTTTATCTACCCATGCATCTATAGAAGGGACCCAAGACTGACCCTGTTCAGGTTTTAATCTTTCACAGAACTGTTATTCCAGTGACCTGTGTCCCTTAGATATCTAGTGTGAACTCTAGCAAGCACCAGTCAGAGTAGCATATAATGAACCTTCTATACTTTCCAATTAACACATTTCTGCCATTACTGTTCCATTTCTTAGCTACAGTTACAAAATACAGAGACATGCTTAACGCCGTAATGTCACTCTTCCCTTTACTACACGGTAGCATGGTATGATACTAATATTCCTGGAAGTTCCAGGATTTTGGCTACATTTGGTATCTCTATACCTGATATCTGATGTGGAGATCAGAATATAGACCATGTTACATGAATAAAAGCTTGATGTAGTGCCTAAAACATCTCTTAAAATATTTATTTTTTTTAGCTTGTTTGTTTGCTCATTGTGTGTCTACATGCCATATTACAAGTGTGGAAGGTCAGAGGGCTTATGGGAATTGGTTCTCTTTCCACTGCGTTAGTACTGGGGATGAAACCCATCAGGATTATCAGAAACCACTTTTCTCAGCTCAGCTATTTCCCCAGCCCCTAAAACATCTCTCAAATTCCTGTTTTTTTTTTTTCTATCACATTAAACTGGAAACTTGTTTTTCAGGGTTTTCTGTATTCTGATTTCACAGATCAGGAGTGTGCCGTCTATTGAGCAAACAGGAGCCTGAAGTGTGCCTTTTTCATCACATCCTTTCCATCTGAAGTGTATGGCCCCATCCCTACTCTGCCTCAGTTTCCCACACTCCACACCACAGTAATCTTCAGACACTTATCCTTGCATAATTGTTTGACCCTCTCCAGGGCCAGGAAACTTCAGAAGTGTCTTTATGTCTCGGCAAGACCACCATTGCTTCAGGTATGGTCTCCGAAGGTCTCATAAGAGTGCCCAGCTGTTACTCTATGCCTGACCACAATGTGACTGGTGTCGTGGGCTTGTGACTTGTGCTGTTACCTGGGTCCTACTGCTTAGAAGAATCCCATGTTTTACTTTTTGTTCTGACTTTTGCTATCCTAGTTTCTTTTAAAAAAATTGATTAATCATTTACAAATGTTGAACAAAAATCTCACATTTTCTTTTTTCACCCAGACCCATAACTTATAAAGCAGATCCTGCGTTGCAGACTTGGTTTATGTCAAATGGTATTTGAGACAGACAGTTTTCCGCACCTATCTTCATGATAGACCAGTTCTAGGGCCCTTCTGTTCCCCAGTGTTCAGTGTCAACATTATGATCAGCAGTCTTCCCGGTATTTCAAGCACAAAATTCAAGAAGATTTCACTCTCCTGTCCCCATCTTTACCCTTTGCTTCATTTCCTCCATGTGTTTCTTTTATCTTAGACAAACTGTCCTCAGTGTCTTGAGGTTCAGGGAAATTGCTTGGCGTGAAGAGGATTGGAAACAGACCACGTCTTTGGAAATCTGCTAAGGAGGATCCTGATTTGTTGGCATTGAGAGAACTGCTCCTTTTTTCAACTCTAGGAGAGAAAATTGCCTCCTCTCTAAGACTTAAGGATCTGCAGTTGACCATTTTAGACTATAGCTTTGGCTTTCTGGAAATTCAAACTGTCAATCTAACTTAGTTTTCTCACTACTTCCTGGTTTTAATGTCTAATTTCTATACATTATTTTCTGTATTAAGCAATGAATATTTTTCTTTCATTATGTGTATTCTTTTAAGTCATATTAAGTCTTAGATGCCTGACATGTGTAAGTGCTCTGTAAACATTTGATGGCTGAGCTAAGCAGACTGTGCATAGCATCTGACACATTGCATTTCTAAAAATACAGACAGAGAGCAACTCCATAATGATGGACACAGTGCTGCTTTCTGGGGAAAAAAGATAGCATTTCCAATTGCAATTTTCATTTTAGGTACAATTTTATTTCATGCTACCAACATAATAATACTTTTTTTTTTTACCATTTCCATCTTTATTGACATACTTAACTTGTTTAAGGGATCAGATTGAGACTAAAAAGTCACTTTCCATTGTTTTCAGTTCTGACATAAATTATAGTAACTTTATGATGGCAAAAATTTAAATATATATATGTATATAGTGGGTCCTGCATCACAGCCTTGGTTTATTTCAGATTGTATTTGAGACAATTTTCAGCACCTATCTTCATGATAGCCTAATTCTAGGGCCCTTACATACCTAGTGTTCAATGACAACATTATGATCAGCAGTCTTTCTGGTATTAAAAGTACAAAATTCAAGATTTCAACCACCTGCCCATATATATATATATAAATTTATATATATATTAAAGTTTGCAATTATATATGTATATTCTTTTAAAGAGATGAAAGCAAAAGCAGCAGTCACCTGGGTGTGGTGATGCACTCCTGTGACTCAGCTCTTGAAAGGCACAGTCACACAGAGCTCTAGGAGTTCAAAGCCATCCTGGTCTAGTCTACATAGTAAATCTTTGGCCAGCCAGGAATACATAATGAATCTTTGTCCCCCAACAACAACAACAAAAATAAACAACTCTCCCCACATCCACGCAAAGCAGCAACCACATGAATCCTTTGGTGTCCTTGAGAAAATATCTAGCTCCTGGGTTAGTAGGCTCTGGAGGTTTGGCAACTGTGCATTGAGAAGTTAGAGCACGGAAGGCTATTTAGGATGGTGATATATTAGTTGTAAAAGTGATGTTGCTTGAGAGTTAAGCATCATTGGGCAAATAATAAATCTTAGGAAAAATATCACATCTCATTTTTTTTTTTAACCAAGATATCTCTTTCATTCACTGGCATCCTGTTCTTGCCCCTATTTGAATCTCTGATTCACTGGGCTTTTAATTCTTTCCATTCAGTTCAAACATGGACAAGGCAGGCTTCTTGCTGTTGCCATTTTTTCTATTGTTTTCATTTATTATATATCCAATCACTGAATATAGTGTCAGATATGGGACTTTTGATTTGCTTTTTTGTATTGAGTGAATGTGGCATGTCCATGTACATGTAGAATGTGTGTGTGCTTATCCTGAGACTGGCAGCATCTTTCTGATGAGAATAAACAATAGTTTGTGCCCATTACATTATAGAACATCTAAACTGTTAGTCTGGTAGTGTGATGAATATTTGTTTGCTTTTTAAACAGGAGGCGAAGATATTTCATACTTCTACCAGGTAAACACAGAAAGGAGATGGCCCAAGTCCTTTCCCTAACACTCCTCAAAAATCTTTACTCTGCCCATCAAAAAACCTGGATTGTGACTGAATTAGTTTCTTTTCTGTTGCTGGGTTAAAACACCATGTCCAAAGCAACTAGCAGGAAGAGTTTATTTGGGGCTATGGTTCCAGAAGGATAGGAGTCCATCATCATGAATGTAGGGTGCATTGCAGCAGGTAGGCAGGGATGATACTGAAAGTCACTGAGAGCTTACATCTTCATCCACAAACAGGAAACAGAGAGTGTTATCTCATAACTGAGCAAATCTTCTGAAACCTTAAAGTTGGCCTCAGTGACATAACTGTGTAGCAAGGTCACACCTCCTAATCTTCTTCAAATAGCTACCAACTGAGCACCAGCTATTCAAATACTTGTGATTAATGGGAGCATTTTATTAAAACCACCACAGTGATAATTATCAGAAATTATTTGTTTTCTGAATTCATAGAATTCCCATGTGACTTCAGTTTAAGGGGAGATGTCAAAGAAATGGATCAAACTGTAATATTTACTCAGAATTGCACTGAAGATTCCTGAAATGTTTATGCAGACAGCATTTCCTGGAGTCTGTTTTCATAGGTACTTTGATGCTTACAGATAGCAAATGAAATCTAGTAACATTCTTCAATAATTAACCATCAAGTTTCATTTACAGCAGGAAGCTATTGATATTAATGGATGAAATGCAGACAACAAAATGTTTCAGAACCTTTAATGCATGGGGTAATGAGAACGGAAGCAAAATGTTAAGCAAAGCTTTTTACCCTTTGAAGAGATTCCTATGCCGTGTTACTAAGATGATACATAGTTAGAGAGCTTATATTCAATATTCTTGGCTCCAACAACCTCCCGAGTATGTTTAAGAAAATGACGTGCACAGATTCTGTGTGAGTGACAAAGAGAAAGCCAGCTATTTGGAGTCACCCCATCACTGTGTGTGTTTCATTGTATCTACTTCATTGGTGAAAGGTCTCTGACTCAAATCGTGTGAATTTTCTGGTGACTGTGTTTGAAAACCTCCCAGGTTCACACTTAATGCCTCTCACAGATGTCTCATGCCTACTCTCCCAGTGAGGATTTCTGGTGTGTCAAGTCTATAATGAAGGTAACACTAGGTTTGAACTGTATTGCATTAAAGAAAATCATCAAAGCATTTTCATGTTTGTTCTCTAATTTGATTCTTCTTCGTCTATATAGGGCAGGCTAAGAACATTCTAATGCCTCTTTCCTGCATGAGGAAATCAAGGTGCTGAGATATTATGTGTGGAATGATAACAATCTTAGTGAGTTATCAGCCTGAAACACATGCCATTGCAACCCCTTATCATGCCTTCAGGTTGCAAAGACAAAGATTGAACATGAACATAATTAGGTACAAGAACTGCTGTACTTTTGCTGTTGTTTTCATTTTTGATAAGAGTCCCACTGTGTAGCTCAGGCTGGCTTGAGATTGCAACTGCTTTGACTCAGTGTTTGAATATTGGACTTATAGGTGTGCTCCACTTTATCTTTTTATCTATTTTAATGTAACATATATGCCCTTTAATCTCATTAATAATCTCTGCTGGGCTTTCATTCAACCTCTAAATATTGTTCCCTGTGAATTTTTCTTTTATATACTATGCCTATCTTTCTTTGTCAGATTTATTAGATTTTCATGCTATATTTATTGCTGATATAATCAAATGTATTGCTTTATATTAAATATAGAAAATATCATGGAAAGGCATGTGTCTAGAACAAGTTAGAGTAATCCTCAATTGGGAAAACAACAAACATCAAAACACCACAAACTCCTTCATCCAATTAACTGGGTTCGCAAATAGAGCAACTACATGAATGAATAGTCAACATAGGAGACCACCAACATGACTCAAAGATAATGAGCAGATCAAAGAAAGATGGTTCTTTTCATCCCGGAGTAAACAAATTAGTTTAAAGTAGCATTGGAGGGGATGAAAAGCAACCGCCACTTTCATATACAATAGCATTATTATCTTTGGCAGTGAAATCATCACAGTTTCTCAAAAGCAGAGGAATGTTTTCCTTGAACAAGTCAACTTCTCAGACGTAACTGAATCTTAGTGAGAGGGATTTTAAGAATATGCAGTGTAGCATTGTTTGTAAAGCAGCAAAACTATGATGCATGGAGCTAGAGAGATGGCCCGACAGTTAGAAGCAATTACTGACCTTGCAGGGGACTGCAGTTAGGTTCCCAGCTATGACACTGACGGCTTTGCAATCGTCAGCAATAACTCCAGCTCCAGAGAAAGCTGGTGCCTTTTGGACACCTGAACTCACGTCCCATTTATAGACACCCATATAAACAAATAAAAATGTCTTTAAAAAGACTATGATGCAGGAACAGAAGGAACTGCAGTACTGCATGCGAAAGAGTACACAGTATATTTGACTCTCAGTAAGGAGTGACTTGCATGGCATATCAGGACCATTAAGTTTTGTTTAACTGCTATAATGAATTTATGTTTATTTTCCTAAGGATCTATTATGTTTCTTTGATGACTTTGTCATTTCTATTTGAAAAGATTGATTGTATGTTTAGGAAAGGAGAGTTAGTATTGTGGTCCATAGTTTTCTGCTTTATTATTAGCAAGTGTGTATTTCTGGTTGAAGCGCAGGCTTTCAAATTCATAAAAGTCCAAGTGTATCTCCTGAGCTTTACTTTAGCTCTTTTTTTTGCATGTTTGAATGTTTCATCCTATTTTAATTTTGTTTTTGTTTTGTTGTATCTTATTTTATTTTATTATTTTTAGATGACTTTTTCAAACAAGAATAAATAAATAAGGGTGTGTATTTGGATGGGAAGGGAGACGAGAAGGAACAGGGGAAGAGGAAACCATATTCAAAATATATTGTCTGAAAAAAAATCTATTTTCAATAAAAGAAAGAATAAAATAGAGTAACAAGATGCCACAGACATTTTATGGCCCATTCATTCCTGCCGTAGAGGTGAAGGTTCTAAGTGAAGTAGGAACTATGTTGTATCATATAAGTGCATTTTACTTACTGTGTGAAATCTAGGGTTGAAGTAAGAATATTTAATGCTAAGTAATATTAGGCATAGTGTTAATGTATGTATATATTAAGTTTATAAAAGTTCATGTCAGTGGGTGAAAATTTGAATTGCTTCTGTAGCAGTAAGCTGTCTGTTTCTAGACACATCTTCTGTCTTCTGTATGCTCTGATTCTTAAAGCCTGGAAGCTGTTAGTTTAGCCCGATACTGTTGGCAATTACTCCATACTTATTGAAAATGTCTTAGAGAAATCACTAACTCAAAATCATTATAGTTCTTCCAGTGTGTCCACACTTGTAAGTAAATTCTCAGATTTTCTAATTTTTTCAGTCTAATGAAATATTTCCCTTTTAAAAGTTATATTAAATTAAATGAACATCTGTTAGGGAAGTATTCTGAGCATACATTTTAATTGTTCTTTCATTGTGTTAGGTTAAGGTTTCCTTTTTCCTAGTTCTGAAGTTTGTAGGCAGAGTTTGTAGTTCGTTCTCAGCTTCCTAGACCTGAAATAATCACACAGAAACTATATTAATTACAACACTGTTTGGCCTATTAGCTCAAGCTTCTTGATCAACTAACTCTTACATCTTGAATTAACCCATTTCTATTATTCTGTGTATTTACCAGGAGGCTTGCAGTTTACCTGTAAGGTTCCCTGGGCATCTGTCTCCTTCAGAGGCTGACTAGATGGTGTCTCTCTGACTCTGCCTTCTTTTCTCCTGTACCTCTGCTTGGAATTCCTTCCTTACTCTATTCTGCCCTGCTATAGGCCAAAGTAGCTTTATTTACTAACCAATAAAAGCAGCACATGTACAGAAGGACTTCCCACACAAGAAGTCTAATTTTGCTCCCATTCTTTGGTTACTAATAGCACAAATTGACCAAATCACGATAAACTCTCGTATGTTCTTGCTGTTTAGTGTGTCTTGTTTCTTAGACAAGCCCAAGCTGTAAGTTATCCATTGCATCTTCCTAATCTCTCCTTATGGTGTTAGCAGTAGATTCAGACCAAGAATAAAGAAATAAATAGCATGTTCTTGACTTAAAGAAACTCTGTGGATTACAGTTTAATGTTAGGATTTTCAGAATTTGAGAAATTGTAATAAAGCTGGGAAGCAGTATTAAAGGGCCAGTCAGATGACACACAAGGCCAATGTGGAATGTAGCTTGCCTTCTTCTGCAGAAAGTGAAGATGAAGGGATTAGCAGAGTGTAGAAATCAATCTATCTTCAAGCAGCCAGGTCCTTCAATTTCTCAGCTTCTCTGAGCCAAACCTAAGAACACCAGAATATATGAATGCAGCTGTATTATCCACACTCTGCCTTTTCAGAAAGGCAAAGGTAATCAAGATTCTAACTTTAATCTGTCTTCCCCACCTCTCTCTCTCTCTCTCTCCTTCTTTTCTTTCTCTGTTGGGATTAAATCCAGGGCCTTTTGCATGCCAGGCAGACTCTCCATCTCAGCCATAATTTTAGTCTCTGTGTTCATTTTTTTTTGTATAGAAAAGGAGTTCATTTTGCCAAATCCTCCAGAGGAGTTGCTCCAGATTTTCAGTACAAATGGACTCTCATTTGAAAAGTGGAGCCAGATTCCTTTGATCATAAGTTTTCAATGGTTTCTAGAAAAAAAAATGTTTCAAAAGACAGGCTGTAAGAAAATGTTTAAATACTAAACTAGGACCTATCTAACATAACCTCAAAGGACAAAATGTTTACAATACACAAACTGATTCATTTATGAAGCGAAGGCATTGAAATATAAAAACAAAATCTCATTTTTATGACTTGTTATTTGCCAGGTCTGTCCAGGAGCTCTTAAATCTAACCTACGATGAAAATCTAACACTCTCAATAGTTTAAAATATTCACATTTCACAAGAATACATTATATTTCCTATTAACTCCCTCCAACTAAAACCTTCCCCTTTGCTCGTCTCTCCTCCAGGCAGAGTTCACAGCCATGCGAGAGCAGTACATGCGTGGGGGTGAGGGCTTCATCATCTGCTACTCTGTCATTGACCGCCAGTCATTCCAGGAGGCTGCCAAGCTCAAGGAACTTATTTTCCAGGTCCGTCACACCTATGAAATTCCCCTTGTCTTGGTGGGTAACAAAATTGACCTGGAACAATTCTGCCAGGTGAGTGCAAAACTTATATTAGCTTGTGTTTGCCTCCATTGATATCTGGTATCAAGTATGACTGCATTCTAAGTTTGAGTTCATGAACGACCTGCTTTTCCCACCTAAGAAACCCATGTGTTTTCCGCTACGGTGTGATTCCCTCCTCTGTAATCATCCGTCTCATATGCTGTTTCATGGTATCTTTACCATTCTCTGTGTTCTTGAATCTGGCAGGTGTTAGATTTGCGTTGGGCAGTAGTGTATAAAAGAAATGACTCCTAGGAACCTTTGAGTTTGAGATTTAAAAATTCTGCAGCCTCTGTGCTTGTCTCTTGAAATGTTCACATTTGAGTTCCAGACCTCACGTGAGATGTGCCATGTGCACGGGAGTCAGAGCTGTCCTTACCAAGGTACCATGTATGTGGGCAAAGTTATCTTGTGAGTTTTGTTAGCAGTCACCATCTTCCTGACATTATATAAGACATCCCAGCTAATCCACCTGGAATATCAAATGCCTCACGATTTCCGATTTGTGGAGTCCACAACAAATATAAAGATTTAAGCCACTATGTCTTTGGGTCATTTTTCATACAGTGATAGATATGAGTCCTCCCTTTTTGTGTTGAATGAGAAATTGCTCTCATAGACAGTCGGTAATTTCTAAATTATATCTGCTCTATCATCATATTCATATAATTTCATGTATTCTTCAAGCACACTTCAGAACAGAGAAACTATATCTATATCTATCTTGAGTGACAAGCTTTCAAGATTTGCCATAATAGTTTGTTATAGTGTATTCTCACCAAACCAGACCCCCTTCCTAGGTATCACCTGATGGCAAAGCTGTAATGCTGCCCTCTCTGAGATGGTTACTTGGAAACTGTAACCCTACTGTCTGTTCAGGGACCAGGAAAACCACCACAGAATTCCATTGCTGTGACTTAGTTTGTAGAAGGGGACTTGCATGCAAATCAAATTTTTGTAAATCTAATTCTCTAAATTGAGTTTCTTAGTTATAATTTGGGATGCTTCATCTTTATTTATACTGACTTTAAATTTGAACTGGCTTTTAATAGTTGCTGTTATTCCATTTAGTGATTAATTTTTAAACCAACTACTACTGTAACTTACTAATAAGACCTTTTGCTAAGGTAGGAATAATGACTAAATAAAAAAGAGTTTTCACCCCTAATTTGTATATCTTATGAATTTGAATTTTCATGTTTAATGCATTTAATGTTTTCTTAAAATGGAAAGAGCTCATATAGAGCCAATGTTTAAGATGCCTTATGAAAATGCAGTTATTTAGTGCAATGCTTTTTTTGTGGTGACTATTTTTTTTCTGTTTTATATGTGCTTCAGTGTCTAAGCTGTTTAAGGTGCTAGCTATTTTAGAAGCTCTCTTAGTTACTGTTCTATTGTGAGGCGACGCCATGACCAAGGCAACTTTTAAACGAAAGCATTTAACTAGGGTCTTGTTTACAGTTTCAGAGTGTTCATAAACCTCATGGCAGGGAGCATGGTGGAAGGCAGGCATGAAACTGGAGCATTAACTGCGAGCTCACATGATCTGCAAGGTGCAGTAGCAGCAACATCAACAGCAGCAGCAGAGAGAGGGAGGGAGGGAGGAAAGGAAGAAGGGAGGGAGAGAGAGAGAGTCTGGTACTGGGTGTGGCATGGGCTTTTGAAATCTGAAAGCCAGTGTGGCACAGTTCCTCCAACAAGGGCACATCTAATCCTTTCCAAACAGCCCCACTAATTGAGAACCAAACATTCTAATGTACGAGTCTACCGGGAAACATTTTTATTCAAACCAAAAGCAGAAGCTATGCTTGTTTGTTTCTTGTGTAACTGATCTGTTGCTGTTTTTCTACCTTATTTTGTTCTTGCAAGTGTTTATTATGATAGGATTACACCTCTGTAAGAGGAAGTGTTCATCTGAACAGCCTAATATGATACTATCCTCACCTACTTCATAGTGTCTGAACCTTCTGGACACACCCCTCACAAGAGTGAGGATGATTGATCTCTGTTTTGGTTAGTTTTTGTCTTCTTGACACAATCCAGCAGGGTCATCAGGGAAGAGGGAACCTCATTTAAGAAAATGCATCTATTAGATTGGCCTCTAGGCAAGTCCCTGAGAGCATTTTCTTGATAAATGATTGATGTGGGAGGATTCAACTCACTGTGGGCAATGTCACCTCTGGGTTGGTGACTCTGAATTGTATAAGAAAGAAGTCTGAGCAAGCCATGGGGAGCAAGTCAGTAAGAAGACTCCCTCCATGATCTGTGCATCAGCTTCTGCCTCCAAACTCCTGCCTTGAGTTCACTCCCTTGCTTCCCTTGATGGTGTACTGCAACCTGTAAGCCAAGTAGGCCTTTCCTTCCCCAAGTTTCTTTTGGCATTTGTCACAGCAACAGAAACCTAACTAAATGCATGTGACTTAGGGCTCCTAAGAAGAAGCATGAGGGCACACTAACACACCTGCATAATCAGTGATTACTGTGCCTCCTTAGTTGTACACGGAGAGTTCCTGGAGAACAAACAACATTGACTGGGCTACTCAGGGGAGCTACAAGTGACTCTAAAAAAGGTAGAAATATAAAACCATTAGGAAATGGGTTTAGTTCACACCTTGTAGAGTGATTTTATAATCCCAGATAAGGGTGACATTGACTTTCCCATGCTCTCTAGGCACTGATTTTTGAGGTTCAAAGAAGACTCTTGGCTCAAAGATTCAAAAGTATTTCTGAGGCAGATTCAGGAGGATCATCACACCCTAGAAACTGCTCTTTCTCAGTTAGCACTAAAGTGAATCACAGCAACACAAACCACAAAGGTCACTGAAACCAACACTATGAATAAACAAAAGAAACAATCACATTTTGACTTTACAGACTTCCTTTTAGATAAAAACAAATAAATGTGATAGTCACAGAGAGGGCAAAACCCATGAAAACACAATTACCACCTTCTTAAAGATGCTCCTGCACCAAGACTCCAGTAATGAACTCTCCAATAATAAAGTGCTGATGTGGAAATCAGGCTGCTGGCTATGGTGTCTGTAGAAAGGACCATTCCTGAAATTGCAGAATGGGTTTTTTTCTTTACAATGTGATTTCAATTTGCACGTTATTTTCAACTTTCAGCTCTCTATTGTTAAAAAAACAAGCATTTGAAGAATGAGAATATTAAAGAGATAAATCTATGGACAGCAATTGCCTTTATAAAATTATTATAGCTAGCAAGAAAACTAAGACTAAAAGAGACTATGTATTCTTTAAAGACTATGTATGCTTTAAAAGAAACATGTATGCTTGAAAAATTGTTTCTGTATTTTGCATCTGAAACACAGAGATATCTATCATCTATCATCTATCTATCTATCTATCTATCTATCTATCTATCTATCTATCTATCTATCTATCTATCTATCTATCTATCT
>NC_022020.1:19861716-19869395 GCF_000317375.1 Microtus ochrogaster | reverse complement strand
ATCTATCTATCTATCTATCTATCTATCTATCTATCTATCTATCTATCTATCTATCTATCTATCATCATCTATCATCTATCTATCTATCTATCTATCTATCTATCTATCTATCTATCTATCTATCTATCTATCTATCTACCTATCTAAAAGCAAAGATCTAGTTAGCACCAAGACTGCTTATAATTTAAATAAATCCTACGAGGATTCCTGGAGTAACAAAGATAAGCCGTTAAAGTCCCCAACAAAACAGAGGCCAGACGTGCTATGTAGTAATGAGAGACCAAGGATGAGTTTCTTACTAGGCATCCCTTCTTTCTCAGTTGTTGTTGAAACAGGTTGAAAACAGAGGAGTTCTTCTATTTGCTTATATTGTTAAGGTATTTTGGTAAGCCTTATGACTTTTCAACTAAAAAAATAGATAGATAAAATAAATAAGCAATGATGATTAGAACATCAATTTTTTTAAACCTGCTTGAGTTAAAATGAAAGGATTCTCAATAAGAGCTAACATTTTATCCAGAGATATTTCTGATGCTGATGATGCCATTAATGAATTATACAAACATTGGAGTTCATTAATTATATTTATGCTTTACCACAATCATGAAGCTGGCTCCTAAGTAGTATGATGTCTGCTTACCTAGGAGCCAGCTCAATCTTCTAAACATTTAGGAATTTCCAGAATTTCATGCAGTCAGTTAAAGATAAGAGATAAAAGTTAGCATTTCCTGATTTAACAGTTCACTGCTCTACTGTGGGCCTGCCAAGCACTAGTTCATCATGAATGCGTGCTTTGTTTTGGTTTTGGTTTTTCCTAGATTAAGGATCGCAGAATGCCTCTCAGATAATAAAACACAAACAAACAAATAAATCCCCTCCCCCCAGCTTTTTTCTGCAAGTTGTCACAGGGAGGATCAGAAAAATAATTCTTTAAGTGTGAATGGATATTTTCAGCCATGGACAAGACAGTTAGTCAGATCAGGGAAAAATAGAGGAGGGAAAATAAGAAAAAGACAAGAGTTACAAGTTAGGAAAGATTGTTTCATACAGCTGAGCAATCTTGTACAAAGTTCCGTGTGATTACTTTTCTGTGTGTGATGTTAGGTTTGACCCCACTACCTGGCACAGGACATAAGGCAACGCTAAGTTCTGTTCAACTCTGCATTCAGACTGTTCTGTCATCTGACTCTAAGGTAACAGTACTAGGTCCCTGAACCTCTGTGACCTTTTGTTCCCCCTGACTGTATCTCTGACATCACACTGTGGAGAGAAAGAGGATGATTTCTATTTGTGAGAAACCCTAACCAACTCCTTAAAAAAAGGTTTATGAATTGGAATGAGTTTCAGAGATTCGGGGAATAAAGTTTTGTATCAGGCAAAGGCTACAAGCTGTCTTATCCTGAAGACAAACATGGTAAACCCTTCGGTTATAATAAAAAAAGACTTGAAACTAGGAGATACTACTTCCAATAGCTGGGCAGCTCAGAGGCGCCTTGGGATCATCGAATTATTTCTTTATTTTCTGTGAGATAACTAGTACTAGAATTATTGATCTTAATTTAGAGTGGGTAATTATATCTCTGGGCATTGAGGATGACTGTGTTGAGAAAATGCTATTTATGTAGAGTTACAGCAAGTATCTGCTTATCATAGCAGCATGCCAATATCTTGGGAATATTGTAAGAATATAAGAAACTCAGTCCTTCTCAAAATATTTCCCCCAGGAGCTGTGCACAATAAGTAGGCAGAACACAGCATTATCTCACCACCAATGTGTACAATAGTTGTTGACAAAGATGAGACCCATATTGGTAGCATATGTGGGGAAAACACCCTAAAAGACGAATCCCCTGATCAGGGAGAAATGATCTGATGCAGGGTGAGAGTTATTTTAGGAAGAGACAAAAAGAAAAAAAAAAGAAGAGAGAGAGAGAGAGAGAGAGAGAGAGAGAGAGAGAGAGAGAGAGAGAGAGAATGTTAGGAATAAAGAAATGAATCTTGGGTTTTTGAGCTGTCCATAAGCAATACTGCAGGTGATTTGTGGGGAGCTGGGAGATTAGCATATCGCATAAACATGTGTCAAGAATGTTCTAAATAATTTCACAGATAGTTCCTGCCTTGGAGACACATTCCATCAAAGTTAAAACAAGCATACAGATACCCACAAGAGTGTATGATACGAGAATCAGCAGATTTTCAACTAATGGGCATTTATTTTCTAAATGCAAATGAAAGGCTTAGCAATTCATTTCGATTGCCATGACAAACACTTAAATTTAACTAATAGTTTTATTTATCTCTAGTTATACATTTTATTTTACTTTCATTTTCTTTTTTTAGTTGAATTTATTGATAGGAAGTGAAACAAAGCATAGAGTTTTACATAATTTGTCCAAACTAGTAGAGTTCAGAATTGGAATTTGAATCTAACCAGTTTTTTGGTTTTTCTCTCTCATTATAAAATTAATAAATGTATGTATGTATATATTTTATGTATCATATGTGTCACATTATATTCATCTTATTTTATTAAACTAATTATTTTTTGAGCTGGGGTCTATCTACATAGCCCTGGCTGTCCTGGAAGTCACTATGCAGACCAGGCTCACCTTAGACTCTGGAGGGCCTCTTCCTTTGCCATTGCATTTCCTGGGGCTCCTGTTCTCCTCAAACTGTTCATTTGTGTATTTTCTTACTCTGCTTGCTAATTTTCTTTACAGATCTGCAGAAGAGTGATCACTAATAACCACGGGATACAGTCAATACTAGACTGTCTTGAAATTTCCTGCTAATAACCCAAAACTCTTCAATATTAGGCTTAGGCAGATTTCTTTTGGACAAGGGCAGAAAGTGGTCACATTTTTTTTTTTTAAATTTTGGACAAAAATTCTAGGCCACTTACTAATATTCTGCTCTAAAATTTCTTGAACTGGGACCCCCACAGTTAAATTGCCCTAGGCACTGTCTTTCTTGTCCCTACTGATATGGTTCACCTAAAGCTTTTAACTGCTTCTCTAATCCAAAGTCCACATTGTATCAACAAGCAACAACATCAGTCCTACCACAGCAGCACCCCACTTCTGATGTAGACTTCTGTTATAGTCAGTGTTCTATTATTGTGAAGAGACACTATGACCGTAGGAACTTCTATAAAAGAAAGCATTTAATTGGGACTGGCTTATGGTTTCAGAGGTTTAGTTCATATGCCAACATGGTAGGGAACATGGCAGAATAAAGCCAGACATGGTGCTGGAGAAATTGCTGAGAGTTCTACATTTGGATCTGCAGGCAGCAGGAAGATGACCTGAGCTTTTGAAACCCCCAAATCCCACCCCCAGAGACACACTTCCTCCAAGAATACCATACCTACTCCAACAAGGCCCCCCCTTCCTAATCCCTTTCAAGTAGTGCCACTTCCTAATGGCCTAAGCATTCCGATATATGAACCTATGGGGCCATTCTTATTCAAATCCACATTTCACTTTCTGATCCCCATAGGCTTATAGCCATATCATAATGCAAAAATGTATTTAGTCTAACTTCAAAAGTTCCCATAGTCTATTTTTATTCAGGCACCATGCTCCTCCTGCTTATTGAAATGTAGCATTCAATATGTAAATGCAAACAAGCATCCCTAGAGCATCCCTAGAAACAGGGTTTAAAACGAAGCACTCTAGGAACAAGACATGAATGAGTAACTATTTATATTTAAATTTACATCATCTTTATATTATAAAAGAGAAAATATATCACTTATAAACACAGACTTTCTTTTGCTTATCAGCCTTTATTTCCAGTTTTGCTGAAGCTGGTCTGTATTGGATGGAAGTTTTGTTTCACTATGGTTTGTGTCAACACATGATTCTGGGTCATTTCAAACAAAAATAATCAATTATACAAATATATGTCTTTCTATACTTAACTAATTTTTGTATTGAGAATGTAGAAACTTTACTAAACTGTAAATTAACTTATATATACCATATACAATTATACATATGTATTGATGTTTACAGTTACAAAGATAAGGCATGTGTTTATAGATATGTACGTGCACTTTGACAAAATGATATGACTTTGATAGCCATATCATATACAAATTCAGCAACTTAATTTTAATGACTAATATTTTAAATAGCTTATATAGTAATTTACCCTATTGACCCACTATAATGTGTTTTCCACAGTTCTTCACATTATCAGAAATGCCGTTATTTCTATTTTTGTCTTCTCAGACTCTGCACCAGACTGCCCCTAGTTAACATGGCTAGAGGGAACATGAAACACATTGGAGACATGTAGATTTTCAGTTTTATAGAGTATGAAATGGTAACTATTACCAGTTCACAAACACTCTAACACACAAAATTTTTCTTTCTGTATCTGAATTGTTAAATTGGATCATTTTCTAGACTAATTATTATAATTATTTGTCTTTTTTTTTATCATTCTCCTGACTAATAATTAGGTGGGGGTAACTTTGAGGTCTCTGTGAATTCTTTATATAACTGGCTATTTTATTGGTTTAACTATGCACTCTTTGTACATTAATAGGAAATTATTCTATATAATTTCAATTTTAATATTATTTATATCTTTCTGTATATGTATTCCATGCCTGCGTCTGTGTGTGTATGTGTGTGTGTGTGTGTGTGTGTGTGTGTCTGTCTGTCTGTCTGTCTGTACATGTGGTGGGCAGAGGAGAATCTTGTGTGTCAGTACTGGCATTCTACTCTGTTTTAGATGGGGCCTCTTGCTTGCAGTTGTGCCTGTCAGACTAGTTAACCTACAGGCATTCTCGTGTCTGTCTCCCACTTTGTTGTAGGAGTGCACACCAGTATCACAACCACACATTCATTCACGATCTTGCATTACTTTAGATGGATTTTCAAATAAAACTAATGACCCTATTTTTATATGGCAAGCCAGTGACCATCTTTCAGTCCCTTAGTTATTTTTATATTATCTATGTCTACCCCACTAGGATTAATGTTTATTGTGTATACAACACACACAGAAATGTAATATTCTCTTCAGCCTTACTTCACAGTCACCTCTCAGACCCCAGACTTCCCTCCAACTCCAACTCCCACTGCTGTCCAAATCTCTCTTTCACTTCTTTGGGTTCAGCTTACTTCCCCCAAATGAAGGCACCAAAGACTAATTGTTGTTTCTGTGAAGATTCTGAACTCCACCTTACTGTGGATGCTCCACATTGGATACATTAGTGCATTTTAGTGCCCCTTTCCCTGACGCCACAGAGGAATATTCTTTTATATTTTAACCTAAGGCCACTCAAATTGATTTGGACAAATAGGACTTTAATCATCCATCATTTATCTTTTCACTCTGTGTATGATGCAAGATAGAGATGGAACTCTGGGCTATATACCAGATGTTAACTCAGTAATATCAGATAATATCATTTACATAGCCCAGGCCCATTTCTAGGAACCTTGAGTACTAGTCCATTTCTTCTTCAAAGTACAAGACAGATGCTTCCTTAGAGTGAAAGAATAGGAGAAATGCTCCAACTAAGTGGTCATTTCATACTGACTAGGGAAAACTAACTTAATGGAAAACTTTTTATCAATTAAAGTTACAGCTGTTTCTGCATTATCCAGGTTGAATAAAAATGAAATATTATACACAATGGGCCCAGACTCTAGCAACAGCTGTAACTACTTATTCATGAGCTGATATTTTTAAATTTTTTCTTCTGTCTACAAATCAATACATCATTTTGCTTACGTATGGTTTTCTTTATTCCATCAAAACTTAAAGATACATTAATGTATTGTGATCGATGATGACATTTTCTCAAGATTAAGATGCTTGCTTAATGTTAAAGATGACTTTGTTAAGATAATGTTTGATTTACTTTGCAATAATGATGGTTGCTCTTTTCTATTATTTTGATATTCTTTCCATCTGTCTTTATTGCACTATTCGTATAATTCTAAAACAGTATTTTCCCTAATCTCATCTAATCTTTTGTATTTACTATATTATGTGAAGTGTCCTTTAATTTTCATATTAAAAGATACTGTTTACTTTTAAATCTGTCTCATAATCCTTTAAAGATAATGTGAGTCCATTTTCATATGTTGTAATGACCAATACAATTTTATTTGTTTAATATTTTCTATTAGTGATGTTTTCTGATGGCTTGTTTTACTTTTTCCAAAGAAATCTCACAAATATTAAATACTTTTTAAGTTTTTTTATTTTTTTATATTATAACATATTATATTATTTCCTCCTCTCTTTTTCTCTTCCCAAACTTTTTGTATGTCCCTCCTCACTCTTTTAAAAAATCATGATCTCTTTTTTATTAATTGTTGCCATTCACACATGTATACGTGTGTGTGTGTGTGTATATATATATATATATGCATATATACACATACATGTGTATTACCTGCTAAGTCTGTATGTTATCTGCATGTGTGTTTTCCAGGCTGACTGGTATTGGCTAAATAATTGTTGTGTTCTTACCTCAGGAAGACTGTTTCTTCTGCTGGTAGCAATTCTTAGCTTCTCTTTTATTCTGATGACAAAATAGGTTTTTATTAATTCAGCATTTGCTAGTTCTTCTCATTCCCCTATCCCACTAATTATTTAGAATCTTGATTCTGCCTCTAATTTTGAAAGTGTTAACAGAACATATTAGAAAATAAAGTGCATGCTAGCTACTTGCACACCCACAAAGACTGCATCCAGATCAGGAAGCTAGGAATTCTCAGCATTACTGTTGTCCCTTCAGGGCTGTTCATAACTGTAATCTTAATAGTACTCTTCTGAATTTACATTTGTAATAATTGTTGTAGTTTAGTGTTTTACTATGTCTCTATACACAACCTCATGACCATTTATGCATAATTTATAAGCAAGAATGTAAAGACTGGTTTCCTGAGAGCCTTTTACAATTTTAAAATTATTAATAACCCCCAGGAGCATCTGTTTAATGAGTCATAAGTACTGACAATCATCACAAAAAGTACTTAAAATCTTAAATGGTGTTAAACACATTATATGTTATGATTGATAATAAAGTTTTATGAAGTATGCATATATTTTATTTATAAATATCAATCCCATTGTTTTGCAATTTAAAAAATCCCTTTAATATATTTTGCTTATTATTAATTGTATGTCTTCAGTCAGTTGATACTGAACATGTTTTGGTTAAAGTATATGAAAAATCAGTTAGACATAGAGCATATTTTATTAGCTTTCTCAGATAATTTTGGGTAATTTTCTTTGACAATTTAACAAAATCCATGAGATATTACTTTCTTAGGTATTACTTGGAATGTAGAATATAAATCTCTGCCAATGAAATTAAATATTTTATTTAAGAAATAAATTATTTAAGAATAAAGTAAATATTCTTATAGTAATGATTAGTCCAGCCATAACAGTAAATAGAGATTATGAGAACACACTTGGTTTTAAAGTAGGTATTGGTCTTTGAAAGACATTGAGACATTGAGCTAGCCTGATCTCGAAAAAGAGCATATTGTTATATTTTATCTTAGGTCACAAATACTGTATGGTTGTAGCCGGGCGGTGGTGGCGCACGCCTGTAATTCCAGCACTCGGGAGGCAGAGGCAGGCGGATCTCTGTGAGTTCGAGACCAGCCTGGTCTACAGAGCTAGTTCCAGGACAGGCTCCA
>NC_022020.1:19853567-19861616 GCF_000317375.1 Microtus ochrogaster | reverse complement strand
AAAAAAAAAACAAAAAACAACAACAACAAAAAAAAAAAAAAACAAATACTGTATGGTTGTTCTTGAAATAGAAGTTTCACTTTCTGATTTGCCAAGATAGTGTATGTCAGGTTCTCAAACTGAAATAGCCATAGTTTTTGTACTAGTTATTTTTTTTCAAGGGAAAATAATGTTCGTTAAAAAATGTAGTTAGTTACACCTCTTGCTGAAGTCCTTGTTCAGTGTTTGAATCCAAGATAGCTGCCCACTGGTCAAACTGCTTTATGCCTACTTTCACTTTCATTACACAGAGTTTAAAGACTCTGAACTGAGACATCAAGATTGAATGTGATTATCTATGATTCCTCTTCATCAAGTTCATTCTTGTGCCACATTTCTTATCACTGTGAGCATGTGACATCAGTCCAACAGTATGTGCTTGACTTCATGCTTCTATTGTGGCATAAGGTAGAAAACCATCAATTACCCTATCATTGCCCTTGCATGCCCAGAATAAATAGCAGCCAAGTGAAAAAGCTAATTAAGAATGATATTGTGAAAGTATGTAGTCTGGGTAACAACCAAAACTCTACTACTTCCCTGGTAACTAGTGTCCATGATCACCTGCTTTTCACTTGCTGAGCTGACCTTACTGTTGTCCCTGTGAGACACTCCTAATTTACCCCCTTCACCAATATCCATTTTTAAAAATTTATTTTCTCTTTGTAAATCTTCTGTCTAAGTCTAAACAGTAAAATCTGTTTTCTTTTAGTTATTTTTCTGAAAACTTTATCATTATTAATAAAAACAAAAAGTAATGAACAGAATATTAATTCTTTTAGTGACTCCTACAGTAAAATTTGAATCAGGAATCAAACAGTATGCCCCTTTGTTATCACAAATACCTTTAAAAGGATAATGTTAATCAATTGATACTAGTAGACAGTGCCTTAGCTTCTTAATTTTTTAATTAAAAAATTAAGATTATAATTATCCCTTCCCCTTCTTCCCTTCCAAATCTATAATATTCTCTTCCTTGCTCTCTTCCAAATTCTGACTTGTTTTTTCATTACTGTTTTTGCATGCATGAATGTATATGCATATATATTCCTATTTAGGAGTATAACCTGCTTAGTCTGTATAATGTTACCTGTATGTATGTTTTTAGGGCTAACAATTAGGTATTGGTAATAAACTGTGCTCTTTCCTGGAGAAGAATGTTTCGTTTACTCTTAGCATTCTTTGCTGGTCTATAGTTCTTTGAGTGTGGTTGAGACTTCTTGAGCTTTCCCCCATATATTTTGGCGTGTCTACAGGTGTTGTCAGTAGACAACTTGTTCAGCTAATATTTTTGACGCCATGTAGGCGAGATTTTACGGCTGTAGCTTCTGAAATTACTAGAAGACACAATCTCACAGGACACTCTCCGATCTTCTGACTCTTACAACCTTTCTTCCCCATTGCCTAATGTTTCCTGAGCCTTAGGTACAGAAGGGCTGTGTAGATTATCTGTCAGGTCTGGGCTCCACAACTCTGCATTTTGATTGGTTGTAGTTTTCTATAGTGGTGGTCATCTGTGGCAAAGAAGGGTTTCCTTGACAAGGGGTGAAGAATATACTGGTCTGAGAATATAAGGAGAATATTTTGATAATTGTTGGGAATGGTTATGCTGGTTTAAAAAAAGTAGTGGTTGTAGATTCTCCTATATCCATGACTTTATGAGTCCTAGGCTGTTGGCTAGGACCAGACATGATTCCCTCTTGCGGACAGAGTCTTAAGTCCAAAAACAGAGCTGTTGGTTACCATCAAGGTATGTATGCCACCACTGCACCCTTACGATTGTTTGGCCATGCTGACAGTTGATGTGGTTCAGGGGCATCATAGCTGTGCCTTCTGGCGCCATGAAAGTAAGACCTCACAGAGGAAACGTTCAGGTCAGTTTGAGTTCAGGGGTCTCTGGCCACTGTTTCTGAAGTGTTTGTTTTCTTCAACAAGAGGGACATGTCTTCTACCTCTGGACGTAAATAAGGATGTAAACAATAGCATTAGTTTGTGTGTTTGGGGAGTCTCCTGGACAGCCCTGGCTAATAACGCAAAAGAGTGTTGCTCTTGTCTAGAATTTAGTTAATTGGCATTTGGCTCATTGTCAGGTCATATGAGAAAAGTTCTTTAAAGAAATATGTATGCATATATAAATAACATTTGAATTATATTATTTATAACATACAGCATAATTACCCATAAATCTTATATATTATGAATATAATATTTTTATTAACATAAAATATATAATAATGTGTATTATAGACTTTTTGAGGTAAATGTTTAATAGAATAATTCTTTTTTTTTTTTTTGGTTTTTTTCAAGACAGGGTTTCTCTGTGGCTTTGGAGCCTGTCCTGGAACTAGTTCTGTAGACCAGGCTGGTCTCGAACTCACAGAGATCCGCCTGCCTCTGCCTCCCGAGTGCTGGGATTAAAGGCGTGCACCACCATCACCTGGCTAATAGAATAATTCTTTAAGACTTCTTCAGACATCCTTATTGTTATTTTACCCTCCTTTTATATTTTCTTCCTCTCCCTAAAGAGCTCCTCTTTTCCCATTTCTCTGATCAGATTACTTATACCCGCTGTTTCCATCTCTCTTGCTTCCTGACGCCTGTGTTCTGGCAATGGTCCCATTTTACTTTCATGGCTTCTGCCATTCCTCCAGGTTATGTACTCACATCTGAAGATTTGGAACTACAAGGCTATAATGAGAGTTGTCTTTCTATATCTGTGGCTGGAACCATTTGCACTCCCATCAGCAGTGAATGAGGGGTCCCTTTTCCACACGTCCCCAACATTTGTTGTAGGTTGTTTTGTTGTGTTGATCTTTGCCCTCTTGACCGGGGTAAGAGGAAATCTCAAAGTTGCTCTGATTTAAATTTCTTTAATTTCTAGGGGCAGTGAACATTTTATGAGATATTTATTAGCCAATTTTTTTTTCTCTTGAGAACTCTATTCAGGTCCCAGGCCCATTTTTTCAGACATATAATTTGGTTTTTCCCTCTAAAATTTTGAGTTCTTTATGTACTCTGGTTATTAATCCTCTGCCAGATGTGTAATGATGAAGACTCTCTCCTATAATGTGTGTTTCCTCTTCAGTGGGTGCAGAGCTTCTTTCTGTGGAGAGGTATAAGGTGTTTCAAGGTCTCATAGCATTTCCTAAACTAGGTTATGTGAACCATGCAATTAACTTTATTTCAGCAAGTGCTACTGTTTGCCTTTGATGCATGGACTATTAACATGAATTCTCATTTACAGTTGTGATTCTAATATAGGTTTTCAGAAGAAATCTAAAGACATAATTTTAATTACGTGACTAACTCATTATGTGACTAACATTTTCTATCTCATATGAAGTATTACAATGGTGTCTTACATTAAAGGGAAGCAGACAGTTCTACCAAATAATCCCGTATTAAAATGTGAAGAATGAAGAGTGCCTTATTAAAAATAAATATTAAGTTTCTTAATCGCTTTTAATTTATATTAATTGAGACATAAAATCCATATTCTAGGTACTGATTGACATTTAATAATATTACTGGATTTGTCTAGCAATTTAGTTAATTAGTTATGTTGGTTTAGTTTCATTAATTCAATTTCATTGATTGTTTTGAGACTGTATTATTTATGAGACTAGCCTGCTCAGTTTAATGTTATATGGAAATATATGTCTATATATGTAAAATATATAGTACAATATTCACTTCTATGAAAATTATGTGTTAAATGTGTTAAACAAAATTTGATCTGTGGCTGTATATATATCTTGAATTATTACAAAAGACAACTAATAGCCTAACTTAGGAGTTTATTTTGTTAAAAAAAATATGTCACTTAGCCAACCATGGTGTTGCTCTTCCTGTAAGCATGGGGCAAACACATAACCTGCAAGTCTGGAGTATAATATTTATCAAGAATATTGGTCTGCTACCTAAACTCTTGAGACCTCACAGACACCCCTCCATGACTCCCATGATTCAGGATTAAGATGATTACTGATGCTCTCATAAGGAGGAACAAAGGCAATGGGTCTTAGAAGCTGGGAAATCCTTTTATGAACAGCTTTTAGAAGAAAGAAGGTCCAAATGAGCAAAGCATAAATAGAAGACATGACTTCTCTTAAGTCTTCTGGTACTTTCTTATCCATTTTCTGCTCACTTAGTAGCTTACTCTTTGCCATTATCTTAGGTTCATTAGTGAACCCACTCTGATTGTTAAATATCATGTATCCTGCAGAAGGTAGACAAGCAGCTGTCCAAAAGACATCCCCAAGCATAGGTCTCTATATCACAACAGGGAAATAGTAAGGCAGGCACTGTTGATTACTCAGAGTACCATTGAAGTATTTCCTGTCACACCTGGTACCAAATTAAACCCTCCTCTCCTATCCACAGACTAACTTTCCCCATCATTATTAAATAGCATCCAGTTTGGACATTCCTAGTGCCAAAGTAGGTTATTTAATATGTCTTAATAGCTCTGACTAGTATGTTGGGAAATCATATTAATGGTGAATAAGAAAGATGGAATATATTAATGCAACCATATAAAAGCTACAAGAAAAAATGAAAAAATGACAGTGTTGCCTCTTGCTCTCTTCCAAAGGGTTTATAAAGTAGCCGCTGTACAGTATAACTTGCTGTGATCTTGTGGTTCTGTGGTGCAGGGGACAGAAATGGTCATGATGGTCTCTTAAGACAAGAAGGCACACCTGACTGAGAAACATTGCCCAGGACTGTAAAATTAAAAAAAATATCAAACCAGTCATTGAAACTCGGGTGGGTGGAGCTCAGCTCCCAGACTGAGGTGATTTTTCCTTGACTTCAGAGCTATCGCTTGAGTCAAGACTGAACTAAAGGCCCTTCAGTCCGTATCTTCCTCATTGCATTGTGAAGTATGTATGAAACAAATGGCAACCAGTCAAACATATATGAGCTTTCCATTACCAAGGGAAATTTTTGTTCTCAGAAACTGATCTGGAGACATGGTTCAGCTGCTAAGAGTGCTTTGTGTATAACCATTTGTGTATAAATGGGACCAGGGTTCATATCCTAGAACCACAAAACAAGCTGAGTGTAGTCCAATACATTACTTGTAGCCCCAGAGCTAAGGGGATGAGTGCCAGCCTAACAAAGAAAAACTGAGAGCTCAGGCTCAGGGAAGCAAGAGGGAGACCCTTTTCTGTCCTCAACACAGACACATTCATCCTACACACATTCCGTACACCGTATACACCTGCTCTAAAAAAGAAAAAAAAATCCCAGTTAATTGATTCCCTTTTGGTTTAATATCCTTGCCCACAATCAATCTGAAGTTTTTTTAGTAGTATATTGAGTGTAAAAGGTTTGATTTCTTCTGTATATCAAGAGAATGTCAGAATCGTAGTCATGAGAAAGGGAAAGGAAACCAGAGATATATCTTGAAGGCTCAGGCAATGTGGTGGAATAGAGGGCAGAAATAGTGAAAAAAAAAAACCCAGAGGTTGGGGAGAACTATCCTAAAATTCCACTTTACTCATGAATTCATAGCACTTTGGGAGTAGAGAAGAAGGTCTCATTAGAAATTGGTATGTTGACACCTTGATTTTGAACTTCCTAGCTTCTATAACTCTAAGGCATACATTTCTATTACCTGTAAGTTTCCGAATATGGGAGTTTAGCTATAGCTACTGAGTGGGTGAAGAGAGTTAGTTCTTAGGACTGAAAACATAGTTTAGGGTTAGAATAGCTGTCTAGCAATGTGAGGACCTGAGTTTAATTCCCAGTACTACACATAGACACACACAAATAAAGGTTTTAATGAGCCCTGTGTAAAGTTAATGTCTTCAAGTGCCCTGAGCATTGAATTTTAGGGCTAATCAACTGTCTACACATAATAAAATTAATAAAAAAATAACACTACAATGCCATAGTGAAGATTTTTGGGATCTGGTGCTGGTGGAGGTTGAAGAACAGTAAGTTCTTACACAATTCAGGACAGTTAAAAGCACTTTGAAAATGGATGATTCAGAGAATTGCTAATGCATAGTATGAATTTGGTTTTCAGACTTATTCTCAGCAAAAAAGAGAAATTATACGGTAGTGGGTTAGTGGGATATCAGGTAATTCCGCTGAGCCACACAGCTCTAGTAGGTGTAAATACTCTTCAGTTTTCTTGAATGCATTCTGCCTACAGTCCTGGTTTCACATGCATGATTGCACATCAATGGACTTACAATCATTGCGGGTATTCTCTCCAACGACATTCATAAATGTGCTTTGTGTAGATTCAAAGCAGTTCCTGATTCTCAACCTTAACTACCAGGACGTGGAATTGCAAAGAAGATTAACAAGAGCAAAACCCCATAGGAACCAGGATCTCAGCCTCTTAAGCAGGATTACTTCTTCTGAAGCTGCCAGATAGTCTCAGAAAAGACACTTTTTTTTTTCTTCTTTTAAGCTGTAGCTTAAGAATCTGTATAATCCATTAGGCTTCAATTAAGCTAGTATTAAAATATATTAATTCACACGAATATTTTAATCACTGTAAGTCTAGCTCTGGGCTAGGTTTTATAAAAATATTCATTTGAGATGGAAAAAGAGGAACTACATGTACAAAAGAGAAGCTCATGGGATGTGAAATGCGTTCTTCATGAACTGGTGCTCAAGGCAAGGGGTGCTGCAGGGCTCACAATTATAGGATAGTACTGAGGATTGGAGGGGCAAGTAGGAAATGATACCCTTTGCTGGATAGGTGTCCTACTGCGAGTGAGAGCAACTTTTAGGGAAGTTTTAGATTTTCAGAGTAATTGAGTTATGGGCTTTCCCCATACCCTCACCCCTTATACATAGCATTCTCCACTGTCCATATCCTTAGTCAGGTAGAGATTTGTCATCATCAATGAACTGACATTGCCTTGGCATTGGCCAATCTCTATTATTTGTATCTGGATCTACACTTGCTGATATGCTCTGTGGATTTGGTCAGTGTATAATGACAGGTATCTACCACTAAAGTGCCACACAGGAAACCATCACTGCACTGAAAACCATCGGTGCTCCATTTGCTCCTTGATGTCTACTCTTGAACATGCTGCTGACTCCTGCTTGTTTCTTCTAGAATTCCTGAATTCTAATCATACTGTGCAGCATGAGGCCGTTTCCTACCAGTCATTTCACTCAGCAATATGCACTCATATATCTTCCATGTCTTTTCATGATCTGGAAGTTCTTCTTATTTAGTGCTGAGGACAATTCCGTTGACAGAATGTAGCAGAATTTATGAATCTTTGGGTGGCTGCCTCAATTGCCTTTGTATTTGACAACTATGAATATAACTGTTGTGAGCAAGTGATGGCTTGTTCTGTATGCACTGGGGAGTGTGTATATGGCCCATATAAGTAAAATACAGAAACGTTTAGTGTGTTCAGTAACTTATATGTCATAACAATATTGTATGTTTGATAAAAGTGGATGGCTATGTAACAACTCAGTCAAAGGATGTGAATATCTGGATGATTTGAAACATCATCAAGCAGTTCTATTTAAAATGTAAATGTAAACGCAGAGTTTATTTGGATTAAAGATGAGTTCTATGATAAGAAGTGGCAAGAGAAGATTGAAGAGGCCAAGTTTATGCCTTACACTTCTGCTGCTGAACTTGCCGAAATAAAAATTTTGCTATTAAGAGCATCTTTTTTTTTTTTTCAGCTAATGGATAATAGTTTATTTTTTAGCTAGGTTGTCTGTAAGAAGGCTGTTCTTTACCCGGAAGGCTCACCCAAACCTTCCTTCTGACTATATACTTAATAGTTCCTGATAGAAGTTTTGCTAATATAAATTTCTTCACTTCATCCCTGAGATGCAGGGATGGTTTAACATACGCAAATCTATCAATGTGATCCACCATATAAATAAACTGAAAGAAAAAAACCATATGATCATTTCATTAGACGCTGAAAAAGCATTCGACAAAATTCAACACCCCTTTATGATAAAGGTCTTGGAGAGATTAGGGATACAAGGATCATACCTAAATATAAT
>NC_022020.1:19841053-19851292 GCF_000317375.1 Microtus ochrogaster | reverse complement strand
CCCACAGGTCAGGGAACCCTGATGGCTCTTCAAGCTGATGAGGGAGAGGGACTTAATCGGGGGAGGGGGAGGGAAATGGGAGGCGGTGGCAGGGAGGAGGCAGAAATCCTCCATAAATAAATAAATTAAAAAAAATTTCTTCACTGTGTCTAGTCCCAGTAATTTAGCATCCAGCCTATAATTATACAGATGGCAGCTATTTATGCTCAATATAGCTGTGTTTAGACAAGATTATAAAACAGAGGTGATTTATCATTATGTTTTCAATTTTGTTCAGATGTTCTCATTTCACAATTGTGCTAGTTAGCACAATTGTTTTAATTGTCAACGAGCCACAGTCTAAAAATATTTGAGGAGAGAGCTACAACTGTGGAATTATTGAAATCAGGCTAACCTGTGGGCATTTCTGTGAAAGACCACCTTGATTGTTAACTGACCCAGCCTACTGTAGGTAGAACCACTCTCTATGTTGCTTGTTGTTGGGATGTTTTATTGTTACAAAAAAAGGAAACTAGAATAGTAATACAGATGAATATGAGCATAATTAATGAACCTAAAATCAAGGTTACACCAATGTCTTGGTTATTACATAGGAAATAGCTAAGGGGTAAATATGCTGGACCTTTTCTTGACTCTTAAAATCAACCTACCTTCCTTCTTTTTTCTCTCCCCTTCTTTCTTCTATGTTTCTTTCCTTCCTTTCCCTTTAAGAGTCAACAGGGATATTTCTTGCCAATAGGCTTCAGGCTGTCCAGCAAGTAATATTAAATCAATGTTTCTATAAGAGATAAGTCAAAATTCTTATTACTGATTGTATATGTACATGCTTTTGATGTAATGGCAACTTAAAAAATTTTCTGCCTTAAAGATATCTGCAATAGCATGATATGTTCCAAATAGATAATGCTTACTTCTTTATAAAGAGCAAAGTAATTAGAAAACAAATTGCCTAAGAACTATTTTATGTGCTTAGACTGCTCAGGAATAACACCTGTCCTAAGGGCGCTTCACTGATGATGATCACTAAATCATCCAGAACGATGCATCATACCTAAAAATATGCAAAAATCTAATGACTTGGAAGAGACTGGCTATGAAAGCCAGACCCATTCAAGGATTTTTCAGAGGCCCCAATGAAAGACAAAGGGAATACTAGTACTGTATCCCTGTTTATGAGCAGACATGGCAAGATCTACTCTGAATCTGGAGTCAGGGCTTTGAAGGAGTCAAGGTTACAGTTTCTGGGGATCTGACTCTTCCCCCTGGGCTGTAGCTTTTCACTCCTTAGACAGCTGTGTCTGAGGTACCCTGTATTCTCTTTGTCAACATTATCTAACTTGGCCCTCTGCTGACCTTGGCAAATTCCCCACTGCAAATAGTATATACCAAGCTGTGCTGCTTAATAAACCTGCTTGGCATAAGTCGTCAGCTTATGCAAGACCTCCTGGTCCCAACTTTTGCTTTTGTCTTTTTTATTTCTCATCCCTTGACACCTTGCCATCCATGACCCTTATTCCTGTCAGTCAATGGGCCTTCAGGAGGACTTGTGAGTATCTCTTGAGGTGCATGCCTTTCGTGGAAAACAAACCAAATTCAAGGCACAGGACAATTCTATCAGAGATTCTATCCTTTGTAAGGTTATTTACTGTAGTGGTACATTGCCGCAATTGAAACTGTGACTCCGTCTGCATTGTTTGGTCCACTTGCTGTCAACACACATGCCTGTTTATGTTCCAGGAGTTCATCTGTGCGTGTTTATCTTCTATAATTATATGTATAAATGTTTCATGGCAGTATACATTTTTTAAAAGGAAGCTTGTCAATAACGTGTCCATCACGAACGACTTTCCTTTCTGGCTTTAAGGCATATTTGCTATTCACCAGCCTGTTAAAAATGGAACATGACTGACTTTGCAGTAGTCCTGCAAACTAGCACCTTCTCTCAGCTAACAGCCACATGCACTAAAATTTTAGGAGCATAGGTTTCCCATCACAAGAAGGATGTCAAAAATAAAATGTTTTGGCATTGCAGTCTAAATAATGTTTTTCTTGTTTTCTTGAAAGCAAATGATGAAGACACAGTAATTATAACCCAAACAGTGTATATTAACTTTAACATAACAGATACACTTAGCTGAAGTATTGTCTATCACATTAAAATGTATTTTAATTCTACAAAAATGCTTTTAGAAAAGTTTTTTTTTTTGAGACAGAGTTTCTCCATAGCTTTTTGGTTCCTGTCCTGGAACTAGCTATTGTAGAGATCTGCCTGCCTCTGCCTCCCAAGTGCTGGGATTAAAGGCGTGGTCCACCACCAACCACCACCTGGTTTAGAAAAGTTTTATATATACAGAGAAACTAGGTTGGGGTCACAAAGAAGTTCATAAAGGTCTCCTGCTCATGCTCACAAACTCCTCTGCTACAATGTTCTACAAAATAGTGGTACCATGTTACAATTGTTGAACATCAGTTACTGAAACATTATTGTCATCTAAAGAGCACAATTTAGATTAGGACTCACTCTTGGTGGTGTGTATCCTGTCAGTCTTGTCTTGTGTTTAATGACAGGAATTCAGCACTGTGGATGTCACACAGAATAGAACGGGTGAGGTAAATGCTTAAGCATGCATGGGCAGCCCATTTACGGTGGTTCTCCAGTTGTTCCTATCCTGAGCAGCCCTATATGCTGATGTTATTGTCATACTCAAGATTCTACAGTCTTCCTTTATGCTGTTTATCCAGCGTTTTTTGGGCCTTCCTCTTTGCTTTATCCTATGCACTCCTCCAAGCAGTGCTATCTTTGGGTATCTGCCAACGTTCATCCTCACAAAGTTGCCGAAGTATTTCAAGTGACATTGCTGTATCCTGTAGTTTGCTTGCTTCTGTAGATGGAGATATTTCTTTTTTATTATTTATTTATTTATTAAAGATTTCGGTCTCCTCCCCGCCACCGCCTCCCATCCCCCCCCCCAAGTCCCCCTCTCTCCTCAGCCCGAAGAGCAATCAGGGTTCCCTGCCCTGTGGGAAGTCCAAGGAACCCCCACCTCCATCCAGGTCTAGCAGGACTGTGAGGGGTGCACCCACACACTGAGACAATGGGGATGTTCTATTGGGAACTCACCAAGGCCAGCTGGCCTGGGTCTGAGGAGGCCTGGGATAAAACCGGACTCTGAACATAGCGGATAGTGGGGACTACTGAGAACTCAGGAACAGTGGCGGTGGGTTTCTGATCCTGCTGCACGTACTGGCTTTGGAGATATTTCTTAATGTCATCGTTGTGCAGACTATCTCTTCCCTATCCGCTTCATGACATCTGAAATAGTTCCCTCTTTTTAACTGAAGTTTCCTCCCAGAGAGACAAAGTTGACTGTTTGCTTGAGGTACTGATTATTTATTACAATGTTAAAATCCTTGTGTGCCCTTCTCATGAGTTGTATCTCAGTCTTCTCAATGTTTTACTTCATATCAAGGTTTTCACTACTTTCACTTCATTTACCGTGGCCTGCAGCTCATTTGGACTTTCAGCAAGTTGTGCTATATTATTGGTGAAACACAAGTTATTGATTTGCACACCACCTATCTGCATGCCTATCTCCTCATTCTCCTGGGCTGTTGCTTTTATTAATTCCAGGAATATAGTAAAGAGTAGTGGGGAGAGGATGCATCCCTGCAACCCTCCTACGATTGTCTTAAACTGATCACTTAGTTCTCCATAGACTTTGACTGATACAAATGTATCTTTACAGGCATTTTCTAGTATTCTTATGATTTTCTCTGGGTACCTGTAGAACCTCATTGTTTCCCAAAGTCGTTTCCTACAAATGCTATCAAATGCCTTCCTGAAGTCGATGTAACAGGCATATAAGTCTTTTCCAAATTCTTTGTATTTTTCTTCCAATTGCCTCAAAGTGGAAATCTGATCAATTATGCTCCTGTTAGCTCTGAATCTGCATTGGGCCTCTGCTAGGGTTTCCTCTGTTCTGCACTTGATCCTTTGCAGGATAATGGAGAAAAAGATCTTGCTGCTATGGCACAACAAACTAATGCCCCTGTAACATCTTCTTGTGTATGGGAATTATAACGGAGTGTCTCCCTTTTATGGGAATCACTGTGTTTCCATATCTCTCTGAAGAATCTGAGAAGGGCCTTGGCCCCTCAGCCTATTGCAGCCATCTCCTGCTCCTCCACCAGGAAGTCATCTACTTCTGGGCCTTCCTGCATTCCACTCTCTTGATAGCTTCCCTTATCTCTCTCCTGTCAATATATAATATTTCCTCATTGTCTCTGGTGTTCAAGTGGGTGCTGAAGTGTTTCTCATTGTAGTCTACGTTGACAGCATTAGAGTCATTGTATATTATGTCAAAGTATTGTCTCCATCTTTGCTCTTTCCCCTAGTTCTGCTAATAAATGATCTTACCCATTTTTAATCACCCAAATCTTAGGATCATATCTGGTAGTTATCCATCTGATAGTTTCATAGACAAGATGTGTTTCATTATGGAGTCTAGCCTCTTTAACCTCTTCACATATTACTTGTATATACAGCTCTCTATTCTTCTTTACTCTTCTTTCAACCTCCCTGCACAGATAGCTGTGGTGTTTTGCTGCCTGTGTATTGCCTCTTCATTTGCTCTTTAGCCTCCTTTCTTCTTCTGCCAGGTTGATCATCTATCTCTATCAGTAAGCCATTCTACTGGTGTTGCCCTTTTTGCATAACCAAGCTCCTCCTTTGACCCTTCCAGTATAGCTCTTTTGATTTTCTTCCTTTTGTTTTCTATATTTGTAAAGGGTTGTTTAATGATTTCCCTCTCCTTTTTTTTTTTTTTTTTAGCAGTTCTCTTATACTCTCTCTCTATAGCTGGGTTTGTAGTTGTTTATGATCAACCTGGTTCCTCTTGCTTGGCGTGCCTCTCCTAAGTTTCAGTTGAATGTTGGCCATACCAAGTGGGTGATCTGACCCTAAGTCAGCATTAGGAAATGATTGGCTGTTTTAGATGCTATCTAAGAGTTTCCTGCTGACAAGAATGTAGTTAATTTGATTGTATGAGCATTTGTCAGGGGATTCCCATGACAAATTGTTTGGTCTGTTTGAATTTTGTGTTGGATGTTTACAAATCATTTGCATAGCAGGGGGGCAAGCAGTTGTTCCCCCTCCATCATTCCTTCCTCTGAATCCATACGTTCCTGTCCATTCTTTCTCCAGACACCATTCTTGTACTGAAGTCACCCATGACGATTAGTGTGTCACTCTTATGTGCCCTGCTGACCTCATTCTGTAGATCTGTGTAGAAACTGTTGATGGCATCCTCTCCTGATTCTGCTGTTGGCATGTATACCTGTATGATAGTTACGGGATGTGTCATTGTCTGTAATCTGGCTGATATCATTCGTTCATTTACAGGTCTGTATCCAAGCATGTATTTTGGCGCTAAACTAGACAGCACTAAAGCTACATCTGTTGCATATTTTCCCTCTCCACCCGAGTTTATAATCTTCCATCCACTTACTACAAGTTCTTGTGTTCCTGTCTCATGCATTTCTGCCAATCCAGTGACATCCCACCTGAAGTGACTGAATTCATGCATGAGCAAGCCGGTTTTCCCCAACTGTATTTAATGTTCTCACAGTCCAGGTCCCCATTGTGGTGACTCTGTTTGGCATGAGGAAGTGCCTGCCTTTCCTGCCCATTTCTTTCAGCTCCCTTTCTCTCCCCTCTTTCGACTTTAAGCATCATCTGTCCTGCACTTAGGCCATGGAGGTATTGTGGCACTGTCAGATGCTGGGACTTCAACCCAGGTGTTTCTGTTGAACTTGTTCATATTGGGTTTCATGGTCTGAGTTGATGAGGATGATCGACCAGGTCTCTTCTTCTTTACGTGGTAGCCTTTAGCCTACCAGAGGGACCTCCTTCCACCCACATACTAAATTCCCCTGGTTTCCAGAGGACCTAGTTGGTTATTTATAGTCTCTCTATCGAGGAGGCAGCTACTAGGAGACCCTTTAACCCACACTTGTCCATTAGCATCTTCCACAGCTGGTAGCGGGCAGCAAACATCTGATTGCTTTAGAATGTGCCTAATGTCAATACATTATGGGGCATGTTTTGAGATTTTTTTTTATTAATATATAACATTTTACAAACTGGATAGCAAGTGGATAGGCAGGTCCTTGCAAGCGGACATTCCCCCCCCCCTTTTTTTAGCAGCATCAGTACATTATTTATTTATTTATTTATTAAAGATTTCTGCCTCCTCCCTGCCACCACCTCCCATTTCCCTCCCCCTCCCCCAACTAAGCCCCCCTCTCTCATCAGCCCGAAGAGCAATCAGGGTTCCCTGCCCTGTGGAAAGTCCAAGGACCACCCACCTCCTTTCAGGTCTAGTTAGGTGAGTATCTAAAATGCCTAGGCTCCCACAAAGCCAGTACGTGCAGTAGGATCAAAACCCATTGCCATTGTTCTTGAGTTCTCAGTAGGCGGACACCCTTAACATTGAAATAGATCTGAAGGATAGAAATACCTATAACTCATTAACAGACAGACATGCAATTTGTTTGGTATGTATTAATGCATTCTGGAACCTAGAACGCAGGGTTCCAATCTCTGGATTTAATGTGTAATTTTTTACACACCGGTTAAGATAGAGTACTAACTTTGTGTTTACTACATTGTACGTCCCAAGTGAGGTTCCTTACAGTTTGTTGCCATCATACTCAGTGTTCAGAGGCTTGTGCTGCTGTCATCTGTTGACTTTCTGAACCTGGTCATTTATTATTTGTTTATCTGACACTCTAGAAACTGTTCTTAACCAGTATCTTACTTTACTAAGTGTTCCTGAACTAAGAAATATTTTTTTTATTTCATCTACTTTTCAAAGTTTTGGAGAAAATATCATATAATCATATGTACACATTACAAGGTATGAAAATCTAGTAATACTTAAAACAAAGTAGTTAATTAAATACTTTAAGTAGCACTTCTCTACAGAAACCCTTTGCCTGTGGTATATTTGTCGGACAGAATATCTGCTTAATTGTGATTAGTCTTAATTACATTACATCTTTTTTCTCCAATAATTTAAAATGAATTGTGAGACAAAGTATTATTCTTAATCAAACATATAAAGTATTTTATAGTAAAATGGTTATTTACATCATAATTTTGTCATATATAAGTGTTTCCAATGTTTTCCTAGAAATGACCTTTCATGGTCTGTGACTTGTACTCTGTTCATAATCCTTCCCGAATCCGTGTAGTCAATCTTCAGAGGAAAGTAAGGCAGACCTCTCCTACATGCTTTCCTGGATAATTTGTTGCTGATCCCTAGTAATTTATGGGGCAGCTAGATATCCTACTTTTCATACTTAGAAACAGTCAGCTTTATTGTATAAAATCTGTTTAAGTTTCATATTGCCTTCCTTTATTTCATCGATGTTAATTTGCTTTGTTGTATTAATGTTCTGCACAAAATATTAAATCAACATTAATACACACTACAAAATAATCTGGCAATGCATTTTCACATGCACATTTCATTAAGTCAAGAAAACAAATAAAGTTTTATGTTAGCTTTCATCTCCTCTACAAGATTCAGAATAATTTATATAACTTCTCAATTTCTTATCTACCTTCTTTACCATAGAATTCTGTTATAAAAGCTGGTCTTGGAATCTGTGTGTTCCATAACACAAAAAAGATAGCTAAAATATTAGCTCACACAGCCAAACATCTCAAAGACAAGCCTGTCTTTTCTATCCTCTTCTCAAGCATGGCATCATTTTTGCTGGCAGAATCTAGTTCTGTTCTCTTGTTATTAAGCTCATTATGTTGCTATTCTGCTTAAACAGTGAAAATCTGTAAAACATTCATCAGTCTGATGTTTGATTATGATTTCATGATGCTTTGCTGCAAATGGCGAAAATAAAAATGTGCTTGGAATTTATTCTTTTAAAACATATACTCTGAACAGCATCGTATCCTCAAAAATACAGGCAACTACAAAGGAGACAGTCAACAAGACAAAATGACAGCCTACAGAATGGGAAAAGAGCTTCACTAACCCCACATCAGACAGAGGTCTGATCTCCAAAATATACAAAGAACTCAAGAAATTGGTCATCAAGAGAACAAACAATCCAATTAAAAAACGGAGTACAAACCTAAACAGAGAGCTCTCAACAGAGGAATCTAAAATGGCTGAAAGACATTTAAGGAGATGTTCAACATCCTTAGTCATCAGAGAAATGCAAATCAAAACAACTCTGAGGGTCCATCTTACACCTGTAAGAATGGCCAAGATCAAAAACACTGATGACAACTTATGCTGGAGAGGTTGTGGGGTAAAGGAAACACTTCTGCATTGCTGGTGGGAGTGCAAGCTGGTATAGCCCCTTTGGATGTCAGTGTGGTGATTTCTCAGAAAATTAAGAAACAACCTTCCTTAAGACCCAGTAATACCACTTTGGTGTATATATCCAAAGGATGCTAAATCGTGCACAACTATGTTCATAGTTGTGCTCAACTATGTTCATAGCAGCTTTGTTTGTCATAGCCAGAACCAGGAAACAACCTAAATGCCCCTTGCTTGAAGAATGGATAAGGAAAATGTGGTACATTTTCACAATGGAGTACTACACAGCATAAAAAAATGACATCTTGAGTTTTGCAGGAAAATGGATGGAGCTAGAAAACACTATTTTGAGTGAGGTAACCCAGACATATAAAGAAAATTATCATATGTACTCACTCATAGGTGTTTTTAAATATAAAACAAAGAAAACCAGGCTACAAACCACAATCCCAGAGAATTTAGACAGCAATGAGGACACTAAGAGAGACTTACATAGATCTAATCTACATGGGAAGTAGAAAGAGACAAGATCTCCTGAGTAAATTGGGAGAATGGAGACCGTAGGAGAGGTTTGAAGGGGAGGGGAGAGGCAGGGAGGGGAGCAGAGAGAAATGTATAGCTCAATAAAAATCAATAAAAAAGATTAAATTAATGTATAAAAACCACAAGGCAGCTATTAACCAGACCACTTTGCCTTTATTTTCCCATTCCGTTAAAGAGAAAGTTTAAAGGCATACACTTTGAAGAAAAGTCCTCTGAATTGATGCACTCACATATATCAGTCATTAATAAAACACTTGTTAAGGAAAAGACAGTGAAATTGTAGACTTCGATTGTCTATGATCATGTCATAGAAATCATATAATAAAGTTGCTTCTATGTCTGGTCTCTCACAGAGCTGTTCAGATTGTTATAAAGTATGGGTAACATGCAGCAGTGGGTTAATTGTGAAGCTAAAACCCAGAGATTGAATACAAAAATTAATTCCCAATGTTTCAAATGGTCTTTAATTCAAGTCATTTTGTTGTTGAACTTTATAATCTACATAAGAAGTCCAGTGTTATGAAGACTAATATAATACTTTTTGCCAGATACCTAGCCCTCTGCTCTAATAGTAAAACTAATAAGAATACAATTGTAATATTTATGGTATATTCTCATAGTGTACTGAGTTGACTATTTGCTAATCAACTATTTACTATATTATTTATATTTGTGATTAGTGCTTTTATTAAGCACTAGCAATGTAATAGAGTGCACTTGACCATCTTTAAAATTAATTTACTTACAAAAGCAGCACATAATTTTTGAGCTATTCGTTATTTTCATCACCCATTTCTTGACTGTCATTTCACCTTGTGACTATATGACCCTTGATAACAGTTGCTATGCTATAACAGTAAAGTATGACCAGAAGCAATTTGGTACTGCTGCTGACTCTAGACTCAGCAGAATTCTGCTATCTAATGGCCGACAATATATTCAGGTTGGTAACCGGAATGAGAGGAGATTTGAGGGAATCGTTAGCATTAATTTCTGCATATGATTAAAAGTGAATAGATTGTATGAGGTTATACTTTTAGATGCTGATAATCTGTATTCTATAGTTATTCCAAGTCATGTCATCTAGGGATGCTACCTATCGTAATTGTTTTCAGTATGAAACCTTTGAAGAAGCTTGATTACATAGTTGAGGTGACCTAAAGGTATCCACTGATTTCACTAAAACTGGCAGGCCTCTTATCCGGAACTTTTAAAATTCTTTCCCCTTCTTTACTCAGAGTTCTAACCTATATTGATGTGGGAATGATTTCTTATTAATAAAGAAACTGCCTAGGCCCATTTCATAGGCCAACCCTTAGGTAGGCGGAGAAAACAGAACAGGATGCTG
>NC_022020.1:19823635-19838619 GCF_000317375.1 Microtus ochrogaster | reverse complement strand
AACTAATGGGTCAGGCAGTGATTAAAAGAATACAGTTTCCGTGTAATTATTTTGGGGCATAAGCTAAGCTAGCCAGGCAGGCAGCAGGGTGCTGGGGACGCAGCCCCACAGCTCTTATTTCAACACTATATCTTCGAGGTTTTGAATGGTACTTGCTCATTTGAAGAGCTATGGATAATAGCAGGCTACTTGATTACTATTCAAGGTAACATAATGATACGGTTGAGACTTTTTGTGCTGTTCAAATTAGCCCCTCTCACAATGGGCGTGAGAATGAAACAATCGAGACACACAGCATCTCCTGATGGCACAACTCGAGAGGTCTGTGTTACATGAATAACCAGAATAAGGAAGAAGCGTGCTAGAGATCACAGTCATGCGGAAGTTACATTTTAGGTTTCTTCATTCATCTCAATGTTATATACAGAGACTGGGGAAGGGACTTCAGATGTGTGTCTGTTTACATTTCTATAACTCTTGATATTAAGAAAACGAGAGAGGGTAATTTCCTTTGAGAGTTTGTCGCCTGGTCATTCTTCAGTGTCCTGTGGGAGAGGACCAACAGATAAGAGAATAAATAAGATAGAAAAGTTGGGGTTTTTGTAGGAACCTGCTCCTACAAAGTCAGCTAGGGTTCCTGGATTGGGGGGGGGTCATCAAGGCCAAGGAAATGTTAGATGAAAGGAACAGAGTGAGAACATACAGGATAGAATTGGGAGGTCTGTTTGGTCATGCCAAAACAGCCAAATGGCCCAGAGTTTATTTCAGAACTTGCTTATATACAAGAGCAAAACAAAGCATAGCACAGGTGATCTGTCTGTATCTAACCATAAGACATTTCCTGTCTTTGAATGAATAACCTCCTAACATGCGCTTGCTGCTCAGGTGCAGCCTTATTTTCTATCTCGCTGTTCCTGAGGTTTATGTAGTAGAAGTATACTTTCTACTAGATAGAGTGTTCTTTTCTCAAGGGTTAAAATCAGAAGTCTCTCACAGCTCTCAAGGTTATTGGAAAAAACAGAGCAGGCAAGCTTAAACTCAAATGACGTCCTTAAGTCAAAAATGATTCCAGATGGAAACTGAGTCACACATGGGCTCCACCAAATAGACCTCCTGATTCTATCCTGTATTTTCTATCTCTATTCCTTTCATCTGACATTTCCTCAGCCTTGATGACCCCCCAATCCAGGGGTCAGAAGGTCTTGTATAAGCTGATTAGCCTTTAATTCCAGCACCCGGGAGTCAGAGGCCGGTGGATCCCTAAGTCCAAGGTCAGCCTGGCCTACAGAACAAATTTCAGGATAGCCAGGGCTACACAGAGAAACCGTGTCTTGAAAAACAGTAGCATCAGCAGCAACAACAACAATAACAACAAAATACAGCATTTTATATACAATTTACGTGGGAAAACGGAAGAGAGCCAGTAGAAAGCCATCAGATGATGAGATGAGTCAGGAGTAAACTAATCAAGCAGTCTTGGATGAGGAGCATGGGAGAGAGCACACAGGCTGGGGAACTGATAACTCAGTCTCTTCAAGGTCGAAAAGCCAAGCTCACAGGAATTGAAACCTTAACTCGTTTGTGTCCCTAGCTCCAGCCTCAGCCCAGACCTTGCCAAGTCTGCCTCTGGGCAAAGACACAGAGTAAAGTTCCCTTTGTCCTTCCATCAGGCCCTCTGAGAAAGCCTTGCATTAGCCCGACTCTCAGTAAGATTTCACTTGTTCCTTTCACAGATGACCTGTGGAGATAGACTCAAAAGTTGCACAGGTTCAAGAAACATCAGCTCGCAGAAGCTACTATATACATGCAGGATTACACGTATCTTTTGAGGAAAGCCTGTGAAACTCCCTGTTTTGATCGGTCTTCAAACTGACAGGAGTTTAGAGAACATTTTCCTAAATCACTAACTCTTAAGTTATGGCAACCCTTAATGCTGATGCATCCCTAATTTTGTTTTATTTGGGTGATTGCACAGAACGTTATTACTGTGCATGTTTTTAAAGGATGAATAACCCTCAGAGCTTCCACAGAGCATTGCATTGTACATGGTATAGGAGATATTGTTCTGTTACAAAAAAGATTCATCATTTTAGAAATGCCACTGGACACCTCTGGGATTCTGATTAGAAAATACATGATCTTTGAGGTCCAATTTTTTCCTAGAAGTATCACTTGTATTAACTAGAAAAATCAGTCATTGGATAAAGAAACTTGGGAGTCACTCAGGATTTGAATGCAACTCTCTCCTCTGTGTATGCCTAGAATCATAAAGTGTTACACTGAAGGACTATTTACATAATCACAACATCACTGATTCTGAAAATAGTGCTGTGCCTTCCCACTGAGAGAAAAGATTTGTTATTCCTATTATATATTAGATGAAGCAAGAAAGAAATAGAAGAAACTAGAAGCTTTCACCTGCAGTAAGCAATCTGTACAAGTGCTGTCTGGAATCTGGCTCCTGCTGCGACTCTAATGTCCAATTTCTCAGACAGAGGATTTACACATGAGGGATGATAATGTTTGGGAAGGAAATTAGCATATCCATAGATGCAGCAAATGCAGAGTACCTCAAATTAACTACAGAGCAATTACAATGACACTGTGCACTGTACAATAGTCCATTAAGCAATATTAGATCACCACTTTCCTCTGTTTCTGGCTTATTATTGGGGACAAAACTAACTTTAAGCAGCATTTTGTGCAGCATTGAGATCATCAAGACTGCCTGGGGTTCTGAAATTAATTTAAAAGAACAAACATATTGCCATATTCACATATCTATACAGACATTAATGGAACCACACATATACACATGCACACACATATTTACACACTTCTGCAGGTGCATACACATATATCCACATATATCTAGACATTCAAATATCCATACACATGTATGCACATGCATACACAGTTGAACCACACATAAGCACACATGTATACATATGCATAATCATACATGCATGATGAATGTATGCATGCACACACATGCACACATTTATATAATGTACATATGCCCATGCATTCACATACATACATTCATGCAGCATTTCAATTTTCAATGTATATCTTTAATTATAATTTTTCAATTATGAAATACAGTGCACTATTTTATAACATAATAACACATAATTTTAGAAATGCATTAAAAAGTATTTATTTAGATGTTGAATTTAATAATGTAAACTTAAAATGTACCAACACATTCTTTAATATATGATCATATTATATTCCCAAATATTGTTTTTATCACTTCTACACACACACACACACACACACACACACACACACACACACACTCCTAGATATATAACTGTAACCTACTCAGTCTATACAATGTTACTTGTAAGTGTATGTTTTCAGGACTGGTCATTTGATACTGAATAATCAATTAGTGTGTTATTCCCTGGAAATGTCTCTTTGCTACAGATGGAGACTATTATAGAAAACCGCAACTGATAAAAATATAGAGTTGTGGAGCCCAGATCTAATGATATGTCCACAACACAACTCTGGAGCGCATTTCCAAATGATACAATTACAACACAACATAAGTCCTGCATCTAAGTCTTAGGCTCTTTGTAGAAGAGGGATGAGAAAGAGCTTAAGAATCAAAGGAGTAGGAATTTTGCTAGGGGATGGTGTTTCCTAGAAATGTCAAGTGGTACATCTATGATAGCTCACCAACATGGCTGCCCCAACATGATTGGAACAAGGCTGCAATCAACAGCCCTGCTAGTATGGAAGGAGGAGAGCATCCAAGGCTTAAACCCTAGACAGTGAACTGCAGACCCCTAAGAAGTGATGAGATTGGGAGAAATAGTCTTTCCTTGCTTTCTGTGGAGACAGGGCTTCACTAACCTTATTCTGGAACCCAGGCATGTCTAGGATTCACTATGTCACCTACGTTGATCTCAAATTTATAGAGATTATTCTGTTTCAACCTTGTGAGTGTTGTGGTTAAGCACATGCCATCATGTGAGGTTTTATATTGTATAATTTTCTTTAAAACCATAGAGAAATATTTTCCAAATAAGAGGATCTTACACCATAAAATTCTTTGCTATCATACCGCGTACAGATCTTCCTGGACACTATTTAATTACATTTGAAAATATTGCATGGAAATCAAGCTTGCAACTTTTCCCTAGAACGGAAGCAATATCATTGGAATAATATGAGAAAAAGATACTTAAGCTTAAACTAATCATATGCTTTCAAGTATTCTATTGCTATATCCAGAATGCAATTAGAGTTTTAAGACAACTATCTCTCATCTATTTACCATCCCTTGTCCACTACCATAGGATATATTTTGAGTCATGAATATGATATAGTTTGGGGTCTGGAAGACATTAAATGTAATGGCATTTATGAACAAACTGCTGTAGGCTCTGAGACAAAGGGAGAATGGCGCATCTTTCCGTCCTCACTTAATTGAATACGCGACTTAGATCTCAGTTGAGATTTCAGTGACGAGATGACATGGTTAAGGAAAAGTGTACAAAAACTGAGAATACAGCTGTGAGCCTGACTGACCATTTTGAACAATTTCAAGTTATTTGCTGGGACACTGCCTGTGCATAGAAGCTCATTGCACAACACAGTGACTGGCAGTATCATGAAGAGCCTTGGAGTAGATATCAATATTGATTATGCTGTGTAAGTATGAGCATGTGTTACATAAATAGGCATACTATATACAGACATGTATAACTATATCTGAGTGTACATATGCATATATTCATGTGTTTTGTACATACATAAACACATGCTGATAAACAAGGGTTCTGTATAATTACTTATTTCTGCTTGGCCAGTATGTAATTTTGAATTTGGTATGTAGTAGCAGTTAAAAATTATTTACTTAAGGGAAAACAATGATGAAAAGAAGAAAAATAGAGTTACCATCATAGATATAACTACAAAAAATATTGAATATTTCAGTGTCATCTTTAAAAGCATAGATCTCTTTGAGGTCATGATCAAAGTATTAATACAAACATAAATGAGTTCTAAATTATGCTAACTTTTGTTTGCTTATGTGCATCCACATCCTCTATCTTTTATGTTATCTGAGTTGTCTTTATATTTTTAATAATTTATCAGTTTTTTTCTTTGATTTCAAAAGTTTCTATCTCTGTTATAGAAAAGTAGACCTCCGACTGTGACATCCCTCACTAGAAGTAAGGAGAAGAAATAGAAGTGTTTCTTATTCTCTGGGTGACTTGACAAAGGCCCCTAGGACAACCTATAAAAGAAAAGGTCATTGTAAACTGGAAAACATTCCTCCATGGTTAATGTTCTTAACCTTTCTTTAATACAGAGGGTGGTCAATGTAAGGAATGTGGACTTTGAAAATATAAGAGGCACACCTCGAAGGCTTTGTGTTTTCTAGTACTATTGTCAGAAATTACAGGATGTTCTAAAACTTCAGTGCTGAATTTCCTAAGAATTGTCCTTTAATATTATAATACAATATGTAACTAACTTTTGTTAAGTATGATATTGTGTAACCAGGATTTAAATAAGCTTGTTGAAAACATGTCTTCATATTTTTACTTGACAGTGTTCTTTGCAGACCACTGGTACTCATTACTAAAAACTACTTAGACAAAATTAATCTCTGTATAAATGAATGTGAATGATGCATTTCTCAAAATTACTTGGTTAGATGTTTTCCAGGACTTTTTGATCATGGTATTCAGTAATAATTGTATTTGATATTTTCTCCTTACTCTGTGATTATAGATATAACAGTGGTGGAAATCAAGAAGAACAAAGCGTCATGGAATTAAAAACAAAGTTAAGACCTCATTTTTCTCCCACCTCAGCAATTTACTTATTTCCTCCCTAAAACATACTCATAACAACATGCTCTCAACAAATCAGCATAGTTCTTTTAAAATATCACGTGTTATATTTGATTTCAAAATGCATTATGATTGTTTGAACACATGCAAAATAAATATGTGGTGGGGCTAGAAAATCTGACACTCATGCTTGGCTTGACAATGTTCTTTCCAGACCACTGTTACTCATTATAAAACAAAACAAAACAAAACAAAACAAAACAAAACTGCTTAAACAAAATTAATCTCTAAATAAATATACATGAATGATACAGTTCTCAAAATAACCTTGTTGCATGTTTTCCAGGACATTTTTGGTATCTTCATGATATGATTTTCAGTAATAATACAGAGAGGTATATAGGTAACCTCATTTCTTGGAAATATGACTTTAACTACAAAATGGTGTACAAGACTCTTTCCAGCCTTATTTTTTTTTTTGACCCAAATATATTTCATTAACCAATGAATTCCCTTTGCAATTTGATCCTTGGTCATCTGTTGGTGCATCAAGGGAAACACAGGTTTAAGGAAACTCTCACTCAAATGTCTCTATCCTAAACATTATTGTGGTTAAAGCAAGAACAGACCCTGGTTATAATGCATTTTCATGCTCTTTTCAAATACACACAGCAGAGTCAGTCCACAGATTGCATCCTTAGAAAGGAGAATTTGAGATGAATGAGACTTTAAGAAGTGAACTATTGTAAAGAGGCATCAGGTATGCCAGCGCCAGGAGAGAAAAATGAAGTAAGTATGTTTTAGGCTGTGGCTTTTGAGTGACAGTCACAGAGGAACATTGATTATTGTATTCAAAATGTTTCTAGAGCCAAACTACATGAATATATGCAGTACACGCAACCTAACGGTAGACAGTTTGACTTCAGAGGAATAAATTGCTGGCTATGCGGCAGGATTCTCTACTTTTTTGTATTCTTTGCAAATGATGATAACTCATCATTCTCTTCTTATTTATAATTATGGGTGGATATGAAAATTCATATCCCCATAGATGTGAATTCTTCAGCAAAAATTCCTTTTCAAATTTTTCATGAGTCAAACAGTATGATGGAGATTCTATGACCAGAAGCCAAGTTCAAGGAGAACTGCTTTGCAGACAAAGATGAGAGAACAACACTTTCATGTGGCAAAGTTGTGGCAGCAAGGTAAGTATGTGCACATGCCCAGATAGAATTAAGCAACTAGCCAAACCTTTGTTTTCAGTTAAAACTTAAAATTTCAATTCTGAATTTCAACAAGTTAAAAATCGTTTCTTCTATTGTACATATTACCATGTTGGTCACATAAAAGTACTAGTTGTGTTTATGTGAAGCAGTTTGACTAAAACATAGCTCCAAAAGAATCTGCAAGCATAAATATTAAAACAGAACAAAATTTCTTTTACAGGGACCTCAATTAAATTTCATTATTAAGCAGGCTACAGCAGGAGTCCATTAAAGATTTAGTTACCTTCTGTGGTGAACATTAAGAAGCTATTACTCAAATTCTATTTAAAGTGTTAAAATGAATTAAAATGTATAAGAAAGGGCATTACATATCATGGGCTGATTTCAGCGATAGATTGTTTAAGCATCTCTGAGGTTTCAGTTTCATGCTCAATAATTCAGAGTGAGGTTGTGTTGATTCATAATTTGCACCCATCCTCTCTCAGCAGAATGATGTGTGATGTGCAATCAGCCTTCATTTGTCATTCTATATCTAAAGCTGTGTTCTCCAAGCAAAATTCATCAGTCATCAGTGAGAAGGTGGCACCGAGTTCATCCTGGTCTCAGTTCACTGCCCATTAAATTCTCTGTTCCCAAGACTCCTTGTACTGCACCATGTAGCCTCATCCTGTTTTGCCACCATTGAAAAGGTAGAGAAGTTAATTTTCTTATATTACCTTTGAACACTTCTCTCCCCCATTCCTGCTTAAAAGCTATGGGGCTGGGGAGCTAGGGCTCTGAACTTTGAATTTTATTTCTGTAAAAAGAAAACTTGCTATGCTGAGCTTCTTATCTCTGCTTTTATCATTCCAAATATTATGTTTGTCCAATGGAATGGCAGCATTTAATAGGATTTTTGACATTTTTAAATTAAAACATCATCTGGGACAGGTCAGGAGAAGATTAAAACAATGGAAAATTTCTGTAAGTATAATGTAACTGTAAAAACGCGATGTTGAAGTAGTTAGTACAGAAATGAAAATAACAGAGGATTTTTTTTCCAATTTAATTCTACACTTGAGGAAGGATTCATGTCTCATGAATCGCCTTAGGAAATTTGATTATTTAAAAGTGGAAATATTTTATCTTTTAATTTAGGTATATTATTGGGATGTAAATGGTATTGAGTTATATGAACTTAGTCACTTAATACACAACACTGTTATGCATTCTTTTCGCATAAGTGGCATGAGGAACTGTTGAAATACAAGTGTTCTGTTAACAGATTTGGGGATCTCATGGCACAGGAAAGTTTATTCAAGGCTGGGTTCAAAGATGATTATCCAGTCCCTGAGTCCATTCAGTTGTTGTAGGGTGTTTTTTCTCCCTCCTCGGCAATGTCTTATAGTACTTAGTATCGAGTAGTCACTGACCCACCATCATCTGAGAAATTAGGAATTAAGTAACAAATAGAAGACATAATAAATTAATTCTACGAATAAAATAAAGATTGATTTCAAAAGGAAACTTTTCCTGTCAAATATTTGAAGAGCATTCACCAGCTAGAGATTCAATGTAAGCAGTGTTTGGGAAGGTGTGACAGTCCCATGATGGATAGGACTAGCTTATCACCCATTGCAAATGTTCTACTATAAGCATGCTAAATTAAGATAAACAATGGTAAAACGGCCCTTGCAATTCCTGAGTATGATAAATCTGCAATGTAATTTCTAATTTAATATGATAAAGATTAATTTATGAATTCCTTATGTATACTAACCTCTATATCACTGCTCCTATCCTGCAAATTTTGTTTTAATACTAATATATATGAAATTATTTCTTCACAAATCTCACATGTATTCTATATGCATATAGTCATATATTATTCAATATGTATTTATAGATCCAATACAGAGCATCCACATTGCCTATCTGACTCTATAACATAAAAGAAATGCTGATTAGATGATATTTCCATAAAAGACTAAGATTAAAAACAGAACCTTTTACATTCCCACTTGCCACTTGTAAGACCATCATCAGCTTCGGTTACATCATCAGGGCAGCCTCACTTTGGAGTTCTAGAGTAGAACCTTCCATTTTCACTTCTCTAAAACCATTAGCATGTGGTCTGTGATTTTTAACAATCCATTGAGTGTGGAACCAAAACTTCAGTCAATTATTAAAGATATGGCCAAGAAGAAAAGTCAGGAGCACATACTAAATCTAGATCAATTAAAATAACCCATTTCAGCTGATTGTTAGGGTAAGAGACTCATGAACTAAGGGAGTCAATGCTTTAAAGAATATATACATAAAAACTCTACTGTGTTCATGTTGGGGGTAAGGAGATTATGTGGTGCAAATTGATAATGATTTTTGTTACTCTCTCAAACTTTCAGTCTCATTTTCACTTTGTTAGTTAGGGAACATATATATCCTTTAGTGGTGCTGAGGGTATACTCAATGCTGCCTATAGTGGGATCTCTTGTGGGATTGTACAAACTTCCAACACTTCAGCACCAATGTCAGAAACTCTGCCTTAACTGATGCAACATTTCAAAGATATAAAGACTCCCCAGAGAACTCTAGTTTGCAGGTTCTATGGATAACCGTGAACATGGCCGTGATCTTTTTTACCTCCTTTGGTCAGTGTCTCATAGAATAAGTATCTAGCACAAAAATGCATTATGTCAATTTTGGTTCTCAAAGTGAGACATTTTAGGAATGCAGATTGAGAAATTCTAATCTGAAAATGTATCATCACATCAGTATTCAAACAATTTTGGACTTTGTGGTTTTGGGGTATTCAAATTGAGTGCAAATACTTAAAAAATAAAAATATAATTAAATATTTTCTCAAATAAGAATAAATTCTGGCCTTAAGCACTTTCGATAAGGATGACACAACTTTTACAACTGTTCAGAATAATCCAAGGCTTAGTGAATCAGAATTCTGCGTATAGTATCATTTGTATGCACTGCGCGATAAGACTCTGGAGTTTCAGAGAATTTCCACAAAACTTCTTGTCTTTAGCCACATTTTAATTAATGATCTGGTGTTATCAAAATTTCCAGTAGTAAAAATGGAAAACAATGGCGCAGCAGAAGTGAAAGAGAAGCACCTGCCTTACATAGACCAAAGAACAGTTTATGAAAGCCCTGGCTAGACCAAAGAGCAACCTATGGAAGCCCTGGCTAGACCAAAGAGCAGCTTATGGGAACCTGTTGGCAGAAGTTGCTTGTTCCTTCCTGGTCACCCCGACCCAAAATAATCACACAGAAACTACATTAATTGCAATATTGTTTGGCCAATAACCTAAGCATATTGCTAGCTAGTTCTTATATCTTAAATTAACCCATTTCCATTATTTTATATTTTACCACGAGGCTCGTGGTTTACCAGTAAGGTTCTGGATGGTGGCTCGCATCTTTCTCCTTCGGTGGTTAAATGGCGTCTGCCTGACTCCACCAACTTTCTCTACATATCTGTTTGGATTTTCTGCCTGGCTTTACTCTGATAAGCCATTGGCTGAAAGTGGCTTCTTTATTAACCAATGGCAATAAAAGATATTCACAGCATACAGAGGGGAAATCCCATATCATTGGAAACTGTTTGAACATCCAAGGGTATCGGAGACTCATAGAAACCAAACCAATAAAGAAAAGTCATCCTCTAAGAAACTGGTTTGCTAAAATAAGCCCAAGAATGAATATACTCATAGGTATATAACCTGTTATAATCAAGATAGATAGGTAAGAGGAATGGGAGAGAAAGGAATACCAGAATCATGAGCATAAGAAATGTGTTTAGAGTTGTCTGCACATATTTCAACCCAAAAAGGAAAGAAAGAAAGCCCTTTAAACATATGGGTCAATTTATTATTCAATTGAGCAATAATGTCACAAACGAATATGCAAAATAAAGAAAATTCAGAGATCCCAGCAACAAAGGGTATCATTTCTGTCATTTTGCTAATGTAAAATGAATCCTGATAATATTACCAATTAAACTGTTTTCTAAAGAAGAAGGAGAACTATGTAATTCCCAATGTGGGAAACGGGGCAAGAGCTACATGGTTTGGACGGGAGACAGAAGGAGGATGTGGGGACATGCAGGAGGAATATGCTGAATATGTCCATTTGAAGAGAATGCAAATGACTTGAAAAAGAATGTTTATCCCTTTCCTGTACTTAATACATTAAGATCCCCAGTACATGTCTTGGTCTTCATGCCATGATGAGTTCCAGCTTCTTTTTAGAGGACCCCAGAGTGTGGAGTATGTATGCAATACTCATCATTCTGTTCTTGATAAAAAAAAAATAGCACATAGAGTAGAATAACTACATGATAACTTTCACAGAGTAACATATGGATTTGTAATTTATAAAACTCTATTTTCCAATTATTCAGCAGAATAATGTAGAAAATGATGAAATTGAGAAGTAATTTTGAAAATCTCATTATTGGTGTGAATTCTGCAATTGTTGATACCAGACTCAGCTTCTTCGCTGTCTTTTTATTTTTTTATTTTTTTTCTTTCAAGTAGAAAGAAGATGGGCAAGGCAAGCAGCAGGCAGCTACAAATGATTGATAGGAAGCTCTTACTTAGTGTGCACTGGGTCAGGAAGTTATTGAAAGGGCTTATTGACTCTGCTAAACAGTGTCACCCTTGTAGTGTTTCTGCATTTCTTTCAACAGTCTGTTAGGCAATCTGAGAATATAATTCCTAGGTCCCAAGAACAGTGTTTAATGTCATTTCAGTTCTCTTTGTTCCTTTTCTTTGGGCCCAGAACCCGGTTCAATTAGTTTAGATCAGGCTATCAATTCATAGATATCAATCATTTACTCTGTTTTCCCTCCAATTCATTTATGTTTATTTGTGGCGTATGTGATGCACTGTGGTTGAAATTTGAGAAAGGTTTTGCAGAATTTTCTGCAGTGTTCACTGGTATTCTTTATATCCTGAGTTTTCCCCTGATTATTGGGTTCACTCACGCAATACTAGTAAGATCAGTCTGATTAAATGGAGTAGATCAGTGAATTCCCTAGGAACTACATGAGAAAGTGCAAAGTGCTTGCTGTGGGGTCTGTTTCCTGGCTTTCCCAAGTACATCAGGTATGTGTCTTATTGATGTGATCACATTTCTGAGAGAGAATTTTAAGGAAAGGTTTTATTTTGACTTCCATTATGTGGCTAGACTCTATCAGTGTGGGAAAGGAGAGACTGCAGCAGAGCATCTCACAGTTCCAATGGCTGGGGATTGGGGTCCCGATCATGGATTATTTTACAGAAGTTGAGGAGATTAAGGCTAGTACTCATTAGGTGTTCTCCTCTTTCTTCTTTTATTTAATCTGGGCCCTCAGTTCCCAGGGTGTTTGATTCATATTCCAGGTAGTCTTCTCTCCTTAGTTAAACCTCTCTCTCTCTCTCGACAGACAGACAGACAGGCACACAGACAAATAGGTGGAGAGACAGACAAGCAGACAGACAAACAAAGAGATCAGCCTTAATTCTCATGCTAAATGAGATTATAGGTTCCCAGCACCCACATGTATTATTCTCAAAACGATCTGTCACCAGCTCCAGGGGATCTGAGGCCTTTTCTTATCTCTGCGGGCTCCTGTACACACAGACACATACCTAAGCTCAGGAATACACACACACACACACACACACACACACACACACACACACACACACACACACACACACAATGTATTAGGTTTTCTTGGACTGCCAGCACCCAAATCATGACACAGATACTCATTATTAATTGTGAAATGTGGAGACCCAAAAGCATGAGCCTATTTCTGCCTTGTCTGAAGGTCAGAGAGAATTTTAGCTTGTTCAAAGTTGTTGACAACAAGTGTGGCTACAGCCTGACTAAGGTGTGGTTATTTATTGGTGTTTTGGACATTAAGATGGTCTCCATACAGGTAGATCCACTCTACCACCACTAAAGATTAGAAAATTCAAGCATACTTCTGCTCCTTCTTTTGAATTAAGAGGTATGACCCAGGGAATGACGACCTTCAGGATACTTGGTCTAGGGTGGGTTCATTGCCTAAATAACACAATTCTTTTCTCAGGAATCAATGATCTGATGTCTCAAGCATTGAACCAAGTAACTGTTTTAGTTGTCTTTTGTAACATATTAAATCAGTTTTTTGCCTTCTTCCCCTTTTAGTATTAGGTTATAAAATGTATGGAAAATTAAACATGGGAGAATTTTCAGTATCCGCTGGAACGCTTGATACTATCCTATGCTTCTGTTTGTAATTGTCATTTGTGTCTGTGTTCTCTTTACTTATTTTCTACTCCCCATTCTCCTACCCTGGTAAGTGATATCCTTGTCAGAGCTGGTCTCTGACAATGAAAGTTCAGTCTTAGCTTAGGCTTGCTTCTAACTAGCTCTTATAACTTATATTAACCCACATCTATTAATTTATGTGCTACCATGTGGCTCATGGGTTTTACCTTTCCTACTCTATATGTTCTGCTTTCACTGTGTCCCATTGGTGCCTCCATCTTTCTTTTTTCCAGAGACCTCTCTATCCCCAGAAGTCCCACCTAACCTCTTCCTGCCTAGATATTAACCATTCAGCTCTTTATTAAGCCAAACACAGTGTAAAGGAATATTATACAACACACAAAATCAATCAATTGAAATACACATAAAAACAATCAATCAAATAAATAAATAATAAAGACATAAGTAATTTTTAAAGAAAGATTGACCATCATATCAAGGGAGCATGATTTTCCAAACCTGTTTCAGAAGATGTTTCCTTTACAGTGCTATAGATGATCTGGTGAAATAATTTGTTATTTTCAATTAGGTAACTTTTGTAGTGAAGGACACTTAAAAGAAATCCCACACTAGCTCAAAATTGAGAAATAGATGGTTATTTATTTAGGTGTAAACTCACAAATCAGAATCCTTTGCTTGAACTGAGATCAGAAACTGAATCCAGCAAATGGAAAAGGGTGAGAGGAGAGGCATGCTCTACCTTGGCATATATAGTTTAAGAGGCAACGCCCCAGTGGGCGGGTAACCACTGGCTGTAAGACTTCCTACAGCATTTGTAGTGTATGTATGTATGTAAAGAATTAAACACCCAGTGCCATTGTCCTTGGCTTCTCAGTCAGCCCTCCTTGTCCGACAGGTTCAGAGAGTCTGGTTTGATCATATGCTCCATCAATCCCAGTCCAGCTGGCCTTGGTGAGCTCCCATTAGATCAGTGGGTTTGCGCAACCCTTGCGGGGTCCTGACTTCCTTGATCATGTTCTCCCTCCTTCTGCTCCTCATTTGGGCCTTGGGAGCTCAGTCCAGTGCTCCAATGTGGGTCTCTGTCTCTAGCTTCATCCATCGCCAGATGAAGGTTCTATGGTGATATGCAAGATATTCATCAGTATGGCTATAGGATAGGGCCATTTCAGGTTCCCTATCCTCAGCTGCCCAAGGATCTAGCTGGGGACATCTCCATGGACACCTGGGGACACCTCTAGACTCCAGTCTCTTGTCAACCCTAAGATGGCTCCCTTAATTAAGATATGTACTTCCCCGCTCCCATATCCACCCTTCCTCCATCCCAACTGTCCCTTTCCCCCAAGCTCTCCCCATCCTCACCTTCTCACTTTTTTCTCCCCATATCCCCTTATCCCCCCACCCCCACCCCCAAGTTTCCAATTTTTGCCTGGAAATATTGTCTCCTTCCAATATCCAGGAGGATAACTATATGTTTTTCTTTGGGTTCACATTCTTATTTAGCTTCTCTAGGATCCCGGATTATTGGCTCAACGTCCTTTATTTATGGCTAGAATCCACTACTGCATGTACTGGCTTTGTGGGAGCCTAGTCTGTTTGGATGCTCACCTTCCTAGACCTGGATGGAGGGGGGAGGACCTTGGACTTCCCACAGGGCAGGGAACCCTGACTGTTCTTTGAACTGGAG
>NC_022020.1:19819798-19823535 GCF_000317375.1 Microtus ochrogaster | reverse complement strand
GGGAGGGGGGATGGGGAGGGAAATGGGAGGAGGGGAGGAGGTGGAAATTTTTAAGTAAAAATAAAAAAGAATTAAACAAAAGGCATTAAAGAACAGTTTCAATTTAATTTAAACATATCAAAAGGAAAAGCAAGAATGATTAAGTATTGGCATTTATTGTGAGAGTGAAGGTGGAGTTGATCAGTGCTAGTTTAGATTCTGTGAAGATGGTTAGAGCTCTAACAGGGCTCTGAATTGATACTCTGTGTTCTCTTAGGACATCCTGAATCCACACGAGTGATAGATGGCCAAAGAGCATTTAAATTAATGGTCTTAAAAATACCTTTGGTCCAAACACACCATGAAGATATTCAATTTTTAGGAGTGGGTTTCTACTATTCAGTCTGTTCTGTATACATAGGATGAGTTGTAAGGCTTTACATTATAGACAAGGACTCCTAAGAATACTGGATTGTGTCCATGGTGAGAAATCTCTCTAGCCATTGCCAAATCATAAAAAAAAGTTTTTTAAAGTAAGACTCTAAATGATATGCAAGGTAAATACACACAGAGACAGTTTACTCTAGAATTCCAAAAGGTAGCAAGAGGAAAGCTGTGAGTATTAACTCTGAGAAACATCAGCTGTAAAAGTAAGGGTTTGTGCCAAGAAATGAATTCTGCATTTCTGCCTCGAGTGTGATACAATTCTGTAAACATTAACATACACTTTCCTAGAATGGGGCTTCTTTTGAACTCATTGGAAGAAGTAGCCAATTTAGGAACATTATACCTTTTCACCATTATATGTTTTCACCAGGAGAAACAGAAAGCAATATGAATTCCAAATATATCCTTCTATGTAGAAACTCCCAGCCTCTAAGCATTACCAGGTTCTCATTATGTTTACCTGAGTCTTTAAATTACTCCAAGCTCTAACAGTGTATGCTATTGAAAATGTAAAGAACTAGATTTGCCTTAGTTCACACAAGTTTCACAGTCTTGTTAGGGAAATCAGAAAAATTCTAGATTAAGTGACAATGGGGAAAAAACCTATTTGGAGGCTGTCATGGTATTGGCTAGTACAGACCTCAGTTCAAGTTGTTCGGATCCTTGTGTATAGAGAGTACAACAAACAACATCTGGAAAAATAAAACACCCATGAACACATGTGAAAGATCTTTTAAGAGACATAACAAGTTTAAATAAGCAGAGACAAAATAATTTATTTGAACAAGTTCACAGCTAAAATATAACTGTTCAGTCATGTCTCAAGCTCCAACCATATTTTTAATCAACAAAATCCACTGTGATGGGGGAAGAAGGGAGAGAGAGAGAACATGTGAAATTTTCCATCATGTGAAATCTTTCTATAACGTCAGATATAAATATTTAACATCTAGGCTGTGAAGTGGATGAGGGTTACAATAGTAGGAATACAGTAACCTTTTATAGCTAAAAATAATCCTTTGAGATGATAAGTTTATAAGCCATATTTTTAATGAAAGTACAGCATTTTCTAATTTCCTTTCACGTAGCAATGAAGAGAAGGACTACCAGATATGATGATGGATGGTGCAGGAGAATTGTCTGTAATCTGTCAAACATGTGTTAAATAAATGCTGATTGGCCAGGCAGGAAGTATAGGTGGGAAAACCAGACAGGAAGTGGAAATGATGCAATGAGAACAGGAGAATTCTGGGAAGGATGGAGCTGATTCTTCCCAATCCTGCGCAGCTCACCAAGGAAGCAGGACGTGACCTGCCAGCTGAAAAATGTACCGAGCCATATGGCAAAAATAGATCAGAATAATGGGTTAATATAAGCTACAAGAGTTAATAAATATCCTGAGTTGATTTTCTTTGGGGCTTGCCTGCTATGGGGTACTAGTCAGGACAGAAACCCCAACTAGCAGGCCCCATTCATGTTACAGATGGAGGTATGCCAGAGATTCCCTGCACATTCACTTTTAGAAGATCTAGGACAAGGTTTCTCATCAGGACCCCTCAGTAAAAACGAAGCCAAGTCAAGGTAGGAAGAGTGTCAACAACATGTTCATCAGGCATAACCACATGGACAGACAGGAGTTCTCATATCTCTGTGTTCCACTGAGAACCGGCCAGACTGCAGCAGGCACACTGGTGGGGCTGAGGTGATGTCACCAAAGATGTGCAATAGAGACTCTGAAGTGAGTACCTAAAAGTACCTGGCAGACAGAGGAGAAGGGAAGTTGAATCCACTCAAATGACAGGCAATTACAAATAACATGGGATAAAACCGGACTTGCTGAACATAGCAGACAATGAGGACTGCTGAGAACTCAAGAACAATGGCAATGGGTTTCTGATCCTACTGCATGTACTGGCTTTGTGGGAGCCTAGGCAGTTTGCATGCTCACCTTACTAGACCTGGATGGAGGTGGGTGGTCCTTGAACTTCCCACAGGGCAGGGAACTCTGATTGCTCTTTGGGCTAATGAGGGAGGGGGACTTGATTGGGGGAGGGGGAGGGAAATGGGAGGCGGTGGCGGAGAGGAGCCAAAAATCTTTAATAAATAAATAAAAAAAAGAAAAAAGAAAAAAAACATTGATACTGTCCAAATTATAGTCTTTTAATACCAAAACTCTAAGATCATATTGAAGTCAGATATATTTCAGGGGATAATATTCTGAGAGGAGGTGGAGGATCTTTTTTGCCTAGTCATTGTTATATTATCTGAACCACCTCTCCAAACTGATGTGCCATTTGAAAATAATTGGTGGTGGAGAAGAGCAAGAAATTCCATTATGTGGTATATCTCTATGGACTGGGTGAATTACTGGATCCTAACACACTGTAAAACAAGCTTCCCAAATATAGTTGCTATGTTCACTTCCTCACAGCTCATAATTATAAATATTATAATTATAGAAATCAGCTTCTGTTTCTCTCTTGCTATGAATACAAAGTCAATTGGTGATGCAGAAACACATGCATCCTACATAAAGATTACTTCTCAGAGGCAAATGAATTTAATGAAGAAATATTATCCCTTACATAAAGTGTAATCTACACAGCTGCTTCTCTCCTAGGAATATTTGAGTCTGTCTGTGCAGACCAGGGTAACTTTTGAATTTGGTTCTTTTTCTGTTGTTATTTTCACCCTGTCCAAGGTTTTCCATAGAGAACATATATAATATAGGGTTTATTATAAAGCCCTCTGCATCTTGTTGAGGGTGGAAGGGAAACTTCCAGAAACGTTGCTGTACCTCAGAATAGGCAGCTCTCCTAGAGGAAAGACAGCCTGACACTGCCCCTTTCTATTCCTTGCCAACTAGACATTAGCAGAAACCCATGATATGTGTTGGCCAAATTAAAAAACACTTCTGGAATGGGAAATAAGGTCCTTTTACTATATCTGATGCCATACACAATAAAGAGATTTGTAAATATTGTCCAAGTCAACATTTTCTCAACAAGAAACAAATAAAATTAGTCAGGTTAGTAGAAATGATAGCAATTTCACGAACCTTATGAACTAAAATGTCTGAATCTCAGTAAAACCAATAAGTTTTTTTCTTTTCTTTTTTTTTTTTAGAGGTAACTTTTTTTATTGAGAAAAGGAGAAAAAAAAAAACGTTTCCACCTCCTCCCAGCCTCCCATTTCCCTCCCCCTCCTGCCACCATTCTCCCCCTCCCCTCACTCCTCTCCCCCTCCCTCTCCAGTCCAAAGAGCAGTCAGGGTTCCCTGCCCTGTGGTAAGTCCTAGGTCCTCCCCCCTCC
>NC_022020.1:19785846-19817566 GCF_000317375.1 Microtus ochrogaster | reverse complement strand
ACTGAGAAGCTTCTGTAAAGCAAAGGACACTGTCACCAAGACAAAAAGGCAACCTACTGACTAAAACCAATAAGTTATGTGGTCATTTAGCCTGTAGTAATCCTGTCCCCCACTTTCATCTCCACAAGATCTCTGAAAGAGGGCTTTAGAGCCCTGGTGTCTAAAACTCTTCAGCTTGCCAGACTCAGGGTGGGGAGGTGCAGCCCTAAGTCAAGCACATGTTTAAGAGGAAATACATTGTTCATATGTTTTCCTGAGTTTTGTTATCAGAACCAATCAGCATGAAGTGATGCATCTTTGGGGCATTTGGCAATAATAATAGTTAATGGCAATTTTTATTTATGAATCTGCCTGAGCCACCACATATAGAAAAAACAAGACCAGAGAGGCTATGAAAATTTCTGACATATTCATGGGGATGTGGGAAGCCATAACACCCCCTGCAGAGATGTATGAGTAGACCATGGTCTCAAAAGATGGCTGTAGGGAAGTTCTGTTCAAGAAAAAATTAAATATTAAGGCAGAAATGCAAACTTCTGAGAGACCTCCAAGCAAGCTGCAAACTCACAGTTTCCCCCAGTAAATGTCAGGGAAGTTATTGATAAAGATGTTTAAAGCAATCTCTAGCCTATTTCCCTATCTATTTCAGATTATCATTGACAGCTGAAAGCAGTTCTACTTGAACCAAAATGTTAAAATAAAATCTGTAATGGATGTTGATATCAACATTTCGTCTTTCTCAGTACACTTGACTCTTCCAAGTGTCAGGGTCTCGAGCATCACAGATGCTGTGCCTCCTTCACATATGTCCTTTGTTCATTATCTGCCTGAGACCAAAACATTTCATGCATGCTACGTTCAAAGACAAAGACTAAATTCTGATCAGTGATGCTCAAATATTCTGAGGTCTTTCTTGGCTGTGATGCTGGCATTTTGGGACACGTGCTTATGTTTTGGTCTTATGCACTGCTCGGTGTTTAGTAGCCTTTTCGTGCTGACAGTTCCCTTGACTATGTAAAAATCAAAAATGTCTACAGATGTTGATAATGATCCTGGTGGAGAATGGAAAGTTCTTTTTTTTCTACCAACTAAAATAATTTTAGTCAAATCCCTTCATGTTCACAAGGGAGATTTGGGATCAGTGATTTTTAATTGGCTGTTCTTGGAATGAAATTTAAAGTAGATGTCAATTAAGAAGATGACATGAATTTTTATTTAGTTCTTGATATCACCCTGAATAAAAACAGGAAAGTGTTGTTGAATCTTGAAATAAGTACTTGAATTTTACTATTTGTATAGAATAATTATATATCATCACTCAGCATTTATCAAATGCTTGCATGTCACCTGCTTTGTAACTTTTGATGTAATAGCAAATTCTCAAGCAAGTTTGAAAACAATGTGCTATGAACTGGAAAAAGCTAATTCAATACGTCTTGTAGGCTAAGCCCTCTACATGTTTTCTATACTGCTCATTAGATGTTTTTCTATTTTTTAAGTAGAAGAAAAGATTTTCAACAAATTTATCACTGTGATCCAAGGAAAACCACCCTAAGATTATAGCCCAATGATGACTTTTAGAGGGTGTAACTGGAATTCTTTTACCTTCTGCTTACACACTGGGTCAAGTGAATAGGTAGATTCATTTCATTTTCTGTTCTCATTACAGGTTTTGTCAGGAAAATGAATTACCACAGAGTTTTATTATGTGATACATTTAGTGAATTATGGCAGCGAGCAAAAGATTGTTAACCTTCTCATAACTGTATTTCCTGAGTGACAATCCTGCCCTTTCTTGGTGACTCCAGAACCAAAATTTACCTCTTAATTGCTACATAAATTTTAAGATGATAATGCTTAAATTAAACCAATAGTAAAGAATATCTCCCTGACAAAAAGTCTCTATGTAATAATATAGCCTTAATCAAAAGTAAGAAGCCACCAAACTGTATCCAACAAATATAAAAATTACTTCAAAATCTCTTAAAATCGCATTTGAAAAAGTCAGGCATGTCTTCCCATGTAAAATATTTTCTGGGTTTCCAGTAATGATAGTGGCTGTAATATAAAAGTCTGCTGGTGGGTTCCTTTCCTCATTTACTTGGTTATTGCTCTTGACTCTTCCAGAATTTTACTAAAAATTTTGTTAAAGTTACAAGTAGAGTAAGAGAGAGAGAAACCGCGCCATTTCATAGACTCTTGGTGTCTTAAAGGGATTAAATCAGGGAAAGCAGTTGCAAGATTTGTCACCTCAGCTCTGGATCTGGGGTAGATGTTACGGAAAAGGTGAATGTTCAAGTTTATTCAGAATTTATGCTATACACACATTGGATAGACAGATACAGAAAGATAAAAGTCATAATATCACTTTTAATCAACAAGGCCTTGTTTTCATATTAAGATATTTTAGTGAGCCGTATTATTTTTATATGTGGTGGTCTGAATAATAATACCCCATATAGGCTCACATATTTGAATGCTTGGTCATTAGGGAATGGTGCTACTTGACAGGGATCAGGAGGTGTGGCCTTGTTGGAAGATGTGCGTCACTGTGGGATGGGCTTTGGGGTTTCAAATGCTCAAGCCAGGCCCAGTATGATAAACTAAGTTTATTTGGTCTCCAATGTAACTTGAATGCACGGTGGCTGCTAAGACGAAAGGAAACCTACTGAAGGAAATGTATGTAGAAACTTGCATCGACAACAGAAGGTGCAGAGTTTAATAAAAAGCTCCAATCAGTCCCTCACGGGTGGTCTCAGTTCAAGGTCTTTGAGAAGTTTGATAGTATTTTAACTATTATTTTTCTTTTGTCATAATTCTACAATATCTTTAACTTCTAAGTTGTTTATCATATGTATCATATGCTTATTGTAATAAAGGTTTTAGGCCAATAATTTTCAGGATTTTATATTTTTCTTATTTTTAATACTGTCCCATTTACTCAGACACATGCACACGCATGCACATAAAATTAGTTTACATTGACCCTCCCCTTACCCTCTCTTATCTTTCTTTCACACTCATAGAACCCATTTTTCTCCCCAACATGTTCTTCTCCTATTTTCATGGTTTTTTTTAATCTATCATCTTTCATGAGGGTTGGTTGTATAAACAAAGATGAGTTATTTACTCTTGCAATGGCAACCAAAGGGTGGCTATCCCCCTGAGACATATCTCTCACCTTCAGTAGCAACCAGCAACTCCTTGTGCTCTTCCATGGCCTAGTCTTATTCTCGTTGCATTTTCAGAGAACCAGAATGTGCTATAAATGCTCTGAATAATTGTTGAACAAGTAAAGAATACTAAAATAGTCTCAGCAGTGAGAGGAGATCTGCAAGAGGGTGTCTTTAAGGGCTCTGAAATTCTGCTATAGAACAAGAATTAAAATGATAATAACAACTCAAAATATGAGGACAGAAGACGAAAATACAATGTCACAGATGAAGCTTCTAGGTTTCCTTTTTGCTTCATTTTTTTTTAAACATGCAAAAGTGAAAAGTGTGAAAACTTACCGGTAAACAATAAAACTTGGAGAATAGCGATTTTGTGAATTTATTCTAAATTAAGGATTCAATTTCTGTATTTGGACTGTACACATTTAGTACAGTGACCAGAACAGAATCTGACTTGTAAATGTCCAGGTTCACATGTTCTTAAAGCGGTATGAAGTATGGCAGCCCAATATCTATCCTTTAAATACTCTCAATTGACATAGCAGGAAGATATACCTTGATCTTTAGTATAGTATTAGTGAAGGTACAGCTAGCTAACTTTGAGCAAACATGAACAAATATCAAAAATAAATTTCAAGTTGATGCAAAACCCTAACAAGAGTCCTCAAGAGTATTGTGCTTATTTTCCTGAATCAATAACTCTGTTTTGTGTGTATGGATATTGTGTACATCTGTGTTTATTGTATATGTTTGTGAGACTATATGCTCATGTGTCCAAATATGCATGTGCCAGTGGAGGTCATCGATAGATGATATTATGTCTTCCTTAGTTGCTTTCCACATTTTTTTTTCTTTTGGGAAAATGTTTAACCACAGGACCTGGCACTCATTGATTAGGCTATGCTTCCAAAATTTGCTGGTCTTGGCTTCCCCAGTAAAGTGATTATAGATTCAGGACTTTCAGTTAGGTTTTTATATGGATGCTTGAGCTCTGAACTCAGGAACATGACTTCTGAGACTCCCTATTATTTGATTTTAATTTGATGGATTTTTTTGTTTTATTATATAGCATTCAGATCTTATAAAATCCTACAGATAAAATTAAGATTTTAAAGTATAGTCTTGACTTATTTTCAAGATGAAATATCAGTGAATATTAGGAAGAATAGCCACTATAAGGCAGAAGGAAGTTTCACAGAGGAAGGAGTATAAAGAATGTACCAGCTGAAGATTAAAAGAAGGGTTGTAATGTGTCATGTTGTGGGCAACACACAGGCAATGCACCCATGTTCTCATAGCTGCAGCTACCAGCACCAGCTTAACCTGGCTGCCTCTACAAGCAGTGAGTCATGGTAGGGAAGCCCATGAAGTCCTACCCTTCACTGCTGAACTACTGGTTACGAAAGGATTCTGGAAAAGGGGGAGATCATTGTCTTTCCTTGTGTACACTCCAGTAAGCTCACCAAACTCAAAGGAATAGTTCCAAAGACACAATCAAACAGACAACCCTGTCTAAACTCACTGGATCAAAAAACACAACAAAAGCACATCAATGTGGGGAAAGGATCTGGGGGGAAGCAACAGGTTTGATGTGGATGAGGCTTAGAGTAGTCAGAAGACATCATATATGCATGAAATCAGAGAACAAATGAATGCAATAAAACTCCAGTTCATATCAGTCTTTGTGATAATGAGAGAAAGAAGAAGATTAAATTTATTGGTAGCAAACTACAAACAAAAAACATCTAGTGGTTTTCCAAAAGTAGAATAGAGAAACACACCTCAGTTGTGGGACTCCTGAGCAGCAGTAGTATTATTCGAAGAGAATTTTGATCAGTCTGAATACAACCGTGAACTCTATATATCAATATTAGATAAAGTTTGACTTAGTCACTGGTACTACCAATTAGTTTAATACATTAATTAATTAATTAATCCATCCATTAATTTCTTATTTTCTTCATTCCCTTGCTGAAGTACAATGTCTACAACACTATCATAGATAGTGTAGAGGGTATAAGAAGCTGAAACACCTGAATCTCAACTTCTGCAAAACACACTGTTGTCAAGAAAATAAGGAATAAGTGGTGACAGAGCGAAATAGGGCAAAATCCTACTGTGTTGCCATGGCAATCCCTTCAGAGATAAATGAGATCACTGGGTGTCAGAGGAGGAAGGAGACACTCAATATGGATACAAGAGATGTGAAGTCATCTTGGAAATGAGGCAGGTATCTAAACCTTGTCATCAAGGTGATGGTATTAGTTGATTTTCATGAAATTCTGTAGAAAATCAAGGTAAATGTTTGAGTTTTTTTTCTAAGAGAATTTTTTCCATGTTTATGCTGGCACCTTCAACTTCTAGACACATTGGAATTTTGTTAGAAAATGAAGATATAATTATTTTCGCTCATTCTCAATGATCATCACCACATTTGAAATCGATCTCCTAGGGATCATTGCTAGTGATTCTCCTTGACATGTCAAAGGAATTCATGCATAAAGGCTGCTATTACAGTCATCAAATACAGTCTGCACTAGCTTCACATCCAGACCAACCTTATCCCTTGCTACACAGTCCATTAACTCTGCATAAACACAGTCTAGCAATTGAGATAATGTGGGTAATGGTGGAAATGAGTGATGGATAGCCTTACTCTAGGGCAGAATGATTCAAAATTGGAGGCATTTTGAATGTCCTAGCCAGATGTTACCTGATTGTTTTGATAGCAAATCAAACATAGAGGAGTGGAGGTGGAGAGAAATCCAAGGAATTACCTTTGCTAAGTACCTTTCTTCTCTAAATATCCCTTTGAGGCACTGAATGGATTCATACCACATTACTGATCCTGCAAGGCTTACTCACGTGTGGTATGAGACTGGGAGACACACAACGCACAAATTATGTTTTCCTAAAAAGCAGAAGTAAAATTAATTAGGCAAAACACTGTTTCCATCTCCCTTCTTGTAATTTTCACTGAGCCTTGGAAGGAGTAAAATACAGCTCTGATTTTTTTGTCACTATGACTGAGCACTGGGCCACCACATCACAATATCTACTTAGAATATTTGAGGTATGGAAAAGAAATAAACTTAGAACCTTAATTCAGAATGGCTGACTTTACAATTGCGATCCGCTTTGACTTAAAGGAAATTCAGCTTGTGATGCATTGTTCTTTTATATGTTTTAAGCTCTTATTTAAAGTTTCAATATTTGTGTTTGGAGGGAAAGTTTGTATTTTTCTGTACAACTCCAGTTAGGTTTTATTATAAAACCTCATATACTTAGTGCGAGTCAACAGAGTTGTGAAAATTGTGCTGACAAAAATACTCATTTTGATAAAAGTTATTGATTATGGACAGCTTTTTTTATTTTTTTAATTTATTTATTTATTAAAGATTTCTGTCTCTTCCCCACCACCGCCTCCCATTTCCCTCCCCCTCCCCCAATTAAGTCCCCCCCCAGCCCGAAAAGCAATCAGGGTTCCCTGTCCTGTGGGAAGTCCAAGGAACCCCCTAGGCAGTTCGAATGCTCAACTCACTGGACAGCTTTATAAAAGTAAAATAATTGTATGTTTTTAAAACTATGTCTATTGTCAGGGAGAACTCCTACCTATTGTAAACTGTACCTAACTGGGGTGATATCACGACCTACTTTCCCCCTTCATTTTATCTCTTCTTTTTCAATATGTCCAGGAGCTGATCCAGTTTTGCCAGTTTTCTTCATAGTTTTTCTTCTGGGCTTTATTTTTTATTTGATAATTCTTTTGCTCTTATGTTTGTAATTTCTTTTCTATGTATACTTTGGGGGTTTTGTTCCTGAAGACTAATTTCTTAAAATGAATATTTAACTAAATTTCCTTTTAAAAAAGCTTATTTCTCATATATACATAAAAAGATAAAGTTTTAAATTTCTCTCTGGGCTCATCTTTAGCTGTGCATGAGAAATCTTAAAACATTTTTTTCTTTGTTTTTTTTTTTAATCTTAAAATCTTTTCTGAATTCTGTTGCAATATTCTCTTCATTATTTGGCTATGTGTTTGAAAAATTGTTACAATATGATTTCCCAATTTACTTTTGCTTGTGATGCCAACTAGTTTAATTGCATGATTATAGATTGATATGAAATTTGGATCATACAAACTTATGGTCTATACTTCTGTTTCATGTATATTTAAAAATGCATATTCTATAGTTACCAAATGCAAAGTTATATATACCAATTAGATCAAATCTGTGACTAATACTCCTTAAGTCTGTCTATATTTTATTTATGTATTTGCCATCTTACCTAGAACATGGTAAGAGAAGTATATACAACGCCTATTATGATTGTGGACTTACTGAGCTCTCTTTGCTAGTGATGTCAGGGTATAAAGCTACACTATTAAGATTATCCATATTTGAAGTATATTTCTCCTATTATGTAAAGTATCCTTTGGGTTTTAGATTATATTTTCAATCATAATTTAAAAATAACGTTCTTTTCTGGATTTTATGTTCTCAATTTTGCCTACCTTCCCCCCCCTCTTTAGATAGGGGTTCTCTGTATAGTCTTGGAACTTGCTGTTTAGAACAGGCTAGCTTTGAACTCAGAAGAGTTTCATTTGCTTCTCTCTCCAAAAATTGTGATTAATGACACATATCACCATGCCTGGCTTTTGTCTAACTTCTTAATGTATTAATCATATTCTTCTTGCTTTTGTTCATTATCACGTGACTATAATAATATATATTCAAATATCAGAAAAAATTTATTATGATATTTTCCTCTTTACCAAACTTTACATAATTTTTTCTGGGTAGCGAAAAAAAAATCATGATCATTTTGGAGCAGCTTTAGTTCAATTTCCATACTTAAAACTATTTGAATCTCGGTTCAACACATCTCAAAAAATACATTTCTATTTTAAACACATTTTTTCATATGATATATTCTGATCATTTGCTTCTTTTCCCTATACCCTTTTCAGAACCTTCCCATTTCTCTATTCCATCTACTTCATGTTCTTGTCTTTCTCTTTCACTTTATATAACAAACAGGCAAACGAAACAAACAAAATGATCCCAAACAATTCTGATTTTAAGACAAACCAACCAAAAACAAAAGAAACACATACACACATGTGTACACACACTAAAACACAAAATTAGAAACTTCAATATCCAAACAAAAGACCAATAGGAAAGAAAATGCTCAAACAAACCAATATGAGACAAAATGCCTACAAAACACCATTAAGTTAATATTGTGTTGGAATTTGTAAGATACAGATGAATTCTCAGTCTTCCCTGCTGTGGAGATTTTCAGTGTTTCATTCCAAAGAATATGGGTTTCCCAGGCCTGTTTATAGAAGTCCTGAGAATTTTATATTCGTCTCTGCATCTTTTAGATGACAAGGGAATTTCTTTTCACCATTATAAACTCTTCCCCATGTTTTCAGAATCAGGGAATAGTATGCCAAGGGAAAGTAGTGCCGAATTTTAGGCAATAACTCTGTATTTTCATTTCTAATTCTTTAATAGCTCTGTAACACTCTGATGCTCTTAAACCCATGATATTGGTTTTTATTTACCTGTGTATATGTTTGTATTTAACAAACACATATTTTGTTATACAAATATATGCAAATACACTTTTCCCCAAAGTTCTTATGCCATTATCATTTTTAAACATAAAATAGCATTTTTTATATTATCAAACTTCATTGGGTTCATTTTTATTCATTCTACTCGTAGAATAAATTTGGTCCTTCTGCTTAGAGAAAAAAACTCCATGGCAATATTTCATATATATATGATAACACAGAGTTTGTACAAGTATTAAAATTTTGCATAATACACAAAAAGTAGACAGTATGCATTAGACATTTCCAGGAAGAGAAGAATGCTGTATACTAGGATGCTGCAGAGTCTTTGTTTTACATGGCCACTCCTCCTGAGTTTAATTAGTCATGTAATTGGTATGGTTCTCCAATGTTGTCACAGTACTTTTCAAAAGGGACCTCATTGTGTTGGGCCCAATCTACTTCATAAGCCCTAAAGGCACTTTCGTGTTAGTACTGGCAGAAGGAAGAGACATTGCAGGACCAGAAGTATTGCTGTTCTTAAGATGGAAGTGCCCTTCAGAAAGCATATGGATTGACTTCTGAAGCAGAGAACTGCCCCTCATTAATGACCAGCAAAATAGAGGCCTCAGACCTACAAACATAACAGTCAAAACCTGAAAACCAAGCAAAGAAATTAAAAAGGTCTTCTCTCCAGGGAAGTCTAGCTCATTTAGCACCTTGATTTTAGCCTTACTGAGATTGCCCAGACTTTGTTACATAAATATACCAGGTATACATACACACATACATACATACACATACATGCATATATGTGTATACACATACATGTACATATTATATACGTATGAATACACACATACATGATATATACATATATGTGTATATATGAGCTCGCATGGCTATTTATTTCCACAAGGCTCTCAATTAGTAGTTATTTATTACACAACAAACAAGTGAAAACTCAATACAGGTTACATTCTTATTGTGTAAATGAGAGATTAGGGAATCATTGCAGAAAGGACATCATATAGACAAATAAAAGCCATAGAAAGAAATCTGAAAATATGATGCTTCTGGCTCCACTGCTTTTTTAGAGACTAATGCCATCGTCTTTTTAGTTCTTAATCATTTCCACTGCAATGTACCCTTTATTCTCAATACCATGTACAAATGACCCTTGTGAATGTTATCAGTAACTTCTTTGTTGTCAAACTTGATCTACTGTCTTCATTTTAAATCTCACCCAACCTCTTTTCCCTGTTCGTAAAGGTTGGGTTCACTACTGTTTATGTTCTATAATCTCTTTTCACCTTGACCTTCAGTTTCTGCTGTCTATGGGGTTTCATTTTTCTATCTTTTTTGTTTTCATTTTCGTCTGTGTGAAAATTTCATTCATTCTTTTTCTAATTGTGCCTGATATACTAATGGCTACTGAATATATATCACCACGAAGTTTATTGACTCACACTCCCATGTTTCTAGTTCCCTTAATTTGATGTATCATGCTATACGACTTAATACATTTACATTTGAACTTATCTGACCCCAAATACTCTAGTGTTGAGTTTTTAGTAAATTTTCCCCAAACCTATTACCTTGATTCTTTGAGTGTCCATACATGCAGCTAATATCTCTATGCTTACTGGAGGCCTCCAATGTATTTGATACTGTTTTAATTATTACTTAGATTTTCTCTCTTTAATATTCCTTAATTGAGCCTTGTTCTTTCGTCTCTAACACTTAATATGTTGGGCAATAAAGAGATTATTTTGTAACTGTCTTTGAAGTGCTTGCTTCAAATCTCAACAATTTCCCAATATTCTAGTCTCAGTTATATATCTTCAAAGGTCTATAGGAGTAGGTCACAATAACTTTTGTAAAATGGGAAAGCCCTGAGCTTGATGTCTTCAGAAGCATTGAATAAAATGATAAATGAGAATTTTATTTGAATCTATATATACTCTTAATTCAGCTCTCTTTGGTTGTAGCTTCATATTTCTGAGTTCTGACCGTTGACTTTTCTAACAGGCAGTCACACCCATGCACTACATGCTTTCTCAACCAATGTTTCAAAGAGTTTCATAAAACTTTTCCTTATAACCTCCAAATTATTAACCTTATATTAATATTGCTTTATTATCTTTCAGTATTTCAGTAGTGGGAAAATAGGAGAGACCTACATGAGGTCTGAATCTAGCATGGAATTTTGGAAAAGCTGAAGTAAAAGGTTTTAATGCTTGTGGTTTTGCTGATTGGCTTTGGTTGTCAGTTTCTTAATCACAGAAACCAAGAAATTAAAAATGAACCATGGGAGAGGAGAAGTTCTAAATGGAAGGACAGTGGGACACAGGTGTTACTCAGGGGAAGTAAGAAACTTGAAGGGGTAATGCACAGGGATAGGGAAGGAGGATAAATAACACTAAGACTGAAGTAAGCTAAATAATGTGTTTCTATAGCTTTTTAAAGCAATATCATTTATAGCTCTGGGGGAGGGAACAATATAATTGGACTTAAGGCCTGCTCAGTTGGAAGGAGGTTTTGCCTGGTACTATAAAATCAGAAAGGAGGAACTTTTCCAGGCATAAGATCCCTGATAGGCTATCCCATGCCAAGTGGTCATCCCTAAACACATACATGTATAAGTAATACTAAATGGAATAAAGATAACAGATTCATATGTATATAATTAAAAAGAACAAGTCATGAATTTGAGAGAGAGAGAGAGAGAGAGAGAGAGAGAGAGAGAGAGAGAGAGAGAGAGTGAGTAGGGGGCCATGGTAGGAACTGGAGTAGGAAACAGAGCCGTGAAAAGGTTATAAATTAGTACTTATGTATGAAATTCTAAAATAAATAAATAAACAAATAATTTAAATAAAAAAATCAGCTAAGAGCCACAGAAGGGAGGGGAATCTACCGTCAAAATGAACTATACCTTTCAAAGGGAAATCCAAATGTAAAATATCCAAGAGAAAGCAAAGTGTGTTTGCCCTCATTTCTTCTTTCTGAGTCAGCATGTTTACTGTTGCTGTTACCATATGTCAGAGACATCAGACTCCAGTTTTGTTAGCCTTTCAATATGGCTGAATACTCGTAGCTCTTAGGAAGATTCCAGGCTTCCTATACAAAACTGAGGCTGTTGAGTCATAGACCAACAAGCTGCCAGATTCTCTTGCCTTCCAGCAGTCAAATGGCCATTGTTGTACTGAGTACCCTCTAGTGTGTAAGTCAATCTTGTATTTAGATAATTAGGTATTCTATTTGTTGTGCTCTCTAAAGAACTTTGCCTAATAGAGTGGGTATCAGGTATGTGCTCACTACTAAACAAAACCTTCATAAGTCTTAATTTCTTTGTTATCCTTTTATTATTGCTCCTTACCAGGCAGGTCTTGTTTCTTTATGTGGATATCTATAATATTGTATCCCAAATTACAGCATCCTTCATACTTTGTGGAATTGCTTTTTATCTGACTGTTCTGAAATCTGTTTATAGCTATTTGTACTCATATTCAACAGCATTCACAATTGTATCTCCAGGCTTGAGAGGTATTAAGTAAATATGTTGACTCTACTTTTTCCAACAGAAACATTGATAATTGCAATGTTATTATTGAATTAGAAATAAGTGAGGAGTCTGGAGAGATAACTCAGTCAATAAACTGCATGTTTCACAATCATGCGGAACCAGAGTTTAATCACCAGGACCTATGGGGAGAAAAGTCAAGTACAGTAAAAGTTATTGTAGTCTGGAACAAGGGAGGAAGAAGCAGAAGGATTCCCGCGGCTTATTGGCAAGTCAGTCTGCACAAATTGGGGAAGCTTAGAGTTTGCTGAGAGGCTCTATCTTAGAAGATAAGATGGACAGTGATAAATTAGGTAACCTGGTATCAATCATATACACTGTACACACATGTGCGTGTACATGTGCACACACATACAATGAAAATCTGTCAGTCATTGAGCTTCTTTGGGATTCAGTTTTCTATAATTCTTGATAATGAGATTAGAAGAGATTATTCTCCAAATTTTATCACTCTATTAACATATTATAGGTCCAATAGAGTCAACTGAAGTCACTAAGTTTTGGTCATTTTTGATTTTAGTTATATTTTTTTTATGGTGACTTCACTATAAATTAGTTATTTTCTATTTTTCAGGAAAAAATGTTTCTCATTTTAATGATATATCTCAAGGACTACTTTTGCAGGAAAGAACTCTCTTAATAGTTTGAGAAAAGGCCTTGTATATGATTTTTATTGACTTGAAACATGATTCCACGTGCCCATCACTGTTATTCAAAGGGAAATTAGAATTCATTGATAGGCTTGCTACTTAGCCAAAGCTCATGTCTAAATTGAATAGATTATCTTGTTTGCATTTGCTTTGTCTTGAATATGCACACTGAGCTTCATTCGTCCTGCATTTCAGTGTTGTAGTTTTGAGATGGTGAGGTACTACCTAATAGAAGGTGATAAAATCTTGATCATCCATAAAAGTTTATCAATTCTTTCCCCAAGTTCATATAAAACAAGTGTAGATCACTTGCTTCCTTTTGTTCCATGTAGTTCCTATGTACTAACTATGTGTTCATTGGCTTATTTCTGGACTGTCTGGCTAAATGATTCTATAATGAATATATAAGTAAATTAATTATCTTATACACAGAATATACCTATATATGTATTAACAACAATTAAATGGTGGTTTTATTGTAAAAGTTATTTTGAAACAGTAATTTAGTAGTTCAATCCTTTTGCTTTATGTGGCATTCTGCATGCACTCTTGCTTTTGTGGTGCCATCCACTACATGGTGATATTGCCAAAGCCTCTTACTAGTTTGATGGAAGCATCATTTTCTTGGACAAACCAAAATTTGAGCAGAATAAATCTTTTTATAAAGTACTCAATATTAACCATTGCACCAGAACAACAGAAAACAGCAATGTGAAGGTTGCATGGACATAATAAGGTCATTTCTTATATGAAACATGAAACCTTATATGAAACCTAAGAAGTGATGGTTTAAATATTGGAAAAACTGCTTCACAAATGTATAGTTAGGTCAACTATAAATAACACCACACACACATTTACACACACACACACACACACACACACACACACACACACACACACACACACATATCTCACCATGTATTTCAAGGGGAGTTGTAACCTTTGGGAAGAAACTATGTAAATATCACCCTTATCTAGAACTACATGTATTAACTAGAGCAAACATCAGCACAGATTCTCTTCTACTGAAAATCCTGTGGAGTCCTGATGTTCTCATCCCACTGGAGTCTTACAAATGACATGCATTTGCTAACGGTTTGGGTTATGCTAACTTTTTGTGTTTATGATTCCCTGATCTCTCCTAACCTTACAGCAAACACTGGACAGTCTCTGAGCACTGATATGTGCACTAGTGTATTTCCTGATTGAACTGCTAAATGACTTGTTGAAAATTTGGTTTATCTTGCTGAGAGTGATATAGGAAGGATTTTTTATTATTAATAATATCTCTTTTTAAATTGATAACTAAAAGTGTACCTTGGGTAAGCCAGTGTTCTGAGAAACTATCTCTGCCTATGATGTTCTTAAACCATAAACAAATGCATTTTCATCATGCCTTCTATAATGCACATACATATAAATTAATCATTTTATACAAAAAATACATGGCCATTTATTATTAACAATAAAGTTACAGTTGGAGTAAATCAGTTATTTTACATTAGTAGTTTGTACCACAGTCTTCTGTTCTGACTACATAGTTGATATATTTTTAATACAGAATGACAATCATTGGTAATGGAAGACTGGAAGCTATTTTATTTTATTTTATTTTATTTCCAAGACAGTCTAATAAAGCCCTATATTCTTTCCACTAGATGGGCTTTGCTTGCTGGTGGCATGCTGTGGCTCCTTTAAAAGAGGTTTTTCTGATTCAGCCATAGCAGAAAAGAAGCCACAGTTTTGAAATGCAGGCTCTCTGGGCCATGCTGCCAGTGTGACATCTGACTCTTCAAGGAGACTGAATATTTGGATGGGGTTTTGAGAAGACTGCTGTAGCTTGCTTCATGGTGGCATGGACTGGCTGTCCTGAGAATGTGGCTGTGTGCATAGCTCTCAGAGGTGCAAGCAGCTCTACCATGCTGGACTGGGTGGCGGGGCAAGTAAAAAGTGTCATATATACTCTAGTAATGGCACAGCTTGCATTTTAAGAGTGCTTAGCATTTTAAGAAGCTCTCCTGGGCAGTAAAAATTACAAATAGACAATAGGACAGATTCAGACATTAAAGACCTCCAAATGGATCACAATATTGGATAAATGAATGTAGGCTTGGGAGAGAGACGAAAAAGAGTACAGAGAGATATAAAAAGAGGTAATTGGTTTTTTAAGAAATAAAATTTTTAAAGAAACAGAGTATAGAAGTCATAGATTAAAGTAGTAAAGATAATACAATAAATATTAAACTTGTAGAAAAAGTAATAGAGTAAAACAAGCCATGTAAAAATGGAAAATTCATAAAGAATATGGATTATGTATATTATTGTGTTATCTCTTAATTTTTTGACTGCAGAGAGACATTTGATTCTGGGGACTGCTAAGCTAAGCCAACATGTATATTTCAAAGGTATCTTGAATTCAAAATTTGAATCTAAGGATATGTGTCTTTGGAAAAGAAGTTCTTTTGTTTCCACACAGGATGAGAACCTGTGGATTGATTCCAGGCTAATATGATTTGATGGACCAAGATCCCCCAAAAGTTTGCTGTGAACACTCCCAAGAAGAAAATACTTAACCCAAAAAAGAACAGAAAGCAGAATGAACAGAACTATGCCCATATTCCCAAATATTGTTTATGATTGGTTGTTTACACTTAAAGGGGGATATGCTATAGAAATGAATAATTTGCATTGTTATGGATCTTGGGTTATTGATAAAAATATCAGGTAAACTTTGTTATATTGTATACATATATTTCTGGCCTTGACTAACATATTGTGTTTGTGTAGTTTATTTAAAGATGTAATATATAATTAAAAATATACGTTAATATATAGTCATATATAATTGTCAAGATTGTAATCATGTTAGTAAGATATTCTAGATGTATAGAGATATATTTCATGTGATAGAGATATATTTCAGGTCTTTTAGAGACCTTCAGAATTTGGCATTTAAAATGTTTAAGAACTTAGGAATTTTTATGACAATAAGACACATCTTCTCCTGGCAGCACCAATCTACTTCAAGAGGAAGATGGGCATTGAAGAGGCTCCTTATGGAGTTGGTTGACCATTTGGCAAGAAATGTTCTTGCCTAGACTGATTGATAAACTAGACATGCAGGACTCATAGAGAAATGACTGCTGAACTTGTCTAAAGGTGAGATGATCCTTCAGGGTTCCTGCTTCATGAAAGAGTATACTAGACATTCTGTAGGACACACTGACAAACTGCTAGTATAGGCAGAACTGTCTTTGAAATTTCCTGCTTCGTTGAAAAAGTCTGCTGGATACTATGGGCCTGCAGGCTGAAGATGGTGGCCCCAATGTAACAGAAGAACTTTGGGTGACTGTCCAGGCAGTGAGATGTTTCTGTCAATTCTTGAGTTTTGGAAGTTGTGTACAATTCACTTACAGTTTACTTAGGTAGTATTTTATCTTCCTGAAGTCTTTGATGGAGTTGAAGAATAGATAGATAGTTATAGTTATACTTTTCCTTAGTTATGATAAAAGATAAAGTAAATAGCAATATTGTAACTGTAATTCTTGCTTGATAACCCTTTTGTTATATGTAATTTTACCATGCTCAATTTAAAACCTTTTTTATTTAAACAGGAAAGGGTGGATGATGTGGGATTTCCCTCGGTATGCTGTGATTACCATTAATAAATAAAGAAACTGCTTTGGACCTATAGTATGGCAGAACTTAGGTAGGTGGGGAAGACAGAACTGAATGCTGGAAAAAAGAAGGGTGGAGTCAGAGAGAAGCCATGAAGTCACTGCAGACAGACACTGGAAACTTTAGCCAGTAAGCCACAGCCACGTGGCAATACACAGATTAATATAAATGGGTTAAATTGATTTATAAGAGATAGCCAATAAGAAGCTAGAGCTAATGCACCAAGCAGTGACTTAATTAATACAGTTTCTTTGTGATTATTTCAGGGCTGAGCAGTCAGGAATGAACAAGCAGCCTCCTTATTATAGCCTTGTTCATTTTGGGCTGAACATTGTTGCCTTTGTGGATTGCTATTGGAGATAGAAGCCAAAGAGTCTGATTTCCTAGAGTCTGCTTTTTTTTATCGAACCAGATTACTAAAGTGGTATTGCAGATAAGCATCTTGTTTCTGGGTATGATTTTTTGAGGTGTGAAGTAGTTATATTTATGTGTGGTCTGCCTGCTGCCTGTTTGTATGTTCAATCTCTTTGTCCTAGATATTGTGTGTTCTCAAGAGTATCTCCAACACAATTAATTGATAAATGATAGATGCCATGCCACAGATATAATAATGACTTGATCCCTTAGCCTCCTAAGGGAACTTCCATTTTATAAGACCAATACAAACTCAGTGCTTTCTAAGCTGATGCTAAGGATTGCTTCAAATTGTGGGCTTTTAAAAGGAAATTTGAAGTTAATCAGGTTTCCCAGTTGCACTATGATTCTTCCAGCTGCACTTAATATTAATTGCATCCAACATTAGCTTTTCCAGTTGGAAGAAACAATTTAGATAAGTGAGGCAGAAGTAACTTGCAAGCCATGCCTTGCCCCTCATTCAGGCAAAGTCCTACACAGAATTCTCCCTGGTTTTGTCTTTTTTCACTCTTTGTTGTCTTTCTAATGCTTATTGATTCTGTTTCCTTTATCACTTTCCATTGATTGCCAGGTCTCCACAGTCAGGCATTAATGGTATTGATCCTGAAGGAATAACCCCCTAATGGGGGTCAGCGGCAGTAAGACATGAGCCTGGCCCTCTTTTGACTTTTGTTAATTTGGTTTATTTGTATTTTGATCATTTTCCAGCATGTAAGAAGAAATTGGTTTGGGACCAGAGAAGATTTCTAATGTTTTCTAGCTGAGATTCTGTTTGTCATGACTCACTTGCGAAAGCTCCAGGACTCATCTGTTTCGACCCAGGTTTTATGGGAAGTTACTCCTCAGGCATAACACATGAGTTAACTCTTTCCCATGTGTTTGTCAGTCACAATATTACATGCAGTCATTCTTCACACTCATTTTTTCTTCTGTTATAAATAACAACTAATGCGGGTTCTGGAATGCTTTATCAGAACTTTTGCATTCTAAGGTACTGAAATAAATGGATAGGTTTTAGCTTTTGAATTCTAATTATTCTAAATGATATTATAAACTTAGGAAAGTGAAAGCCAAAGCAGTATGAAGAAAAGGGTCTTTGATCTGCGATAAAGATCTTTCACAGTTGTGCACAGCCACTGCCTCTGAGAACCTGTGTGAAGCAAATTATTCAACTTATTGTATTTCAGTTTTCTCCTCTCTAGATATAATGCCTACCTCCAATGTGAATGAGAGGTGGGTTCTAAAATAACACACTTTCTAGTGTGTTCGCAGCATCATTAACATTAAAAATAATAGGAAAGAGGAACTTCCACAAACTGATTTAACAACTCCTGCAGGGTGTTAGCCATTTAACGAACCCACAAATGATATTACAGAATACATTTTTTTGGGGAAAATATTTCTAAAGAGAAGAAATGATTAGACTAACTCTGAGAACTTAATGATTATTGTCCTATAAAATCACAGGAAAAAGACAAGGATGTAGTGGAGAAACCTACTCACTGGGAATATTCTAATCAGTTTGAAGAAATGAAAAGTAATCAAACTATCCAAAACAAAAGGCAACATCATGGAATGATGATCCAGAACGGCATTTGGTAGAATCACCCAGGTCCCTTAGCACCAAAGAAAACAAGTTACTAGTCAATGTCAGGCTTTGAAGTTACCATATTATCTAAGGTGCCTCTGTTTATAACACACACACACACACACACACACACACACACACACACACACACACACAGAGAGAGAGAGAGAGAGAGAGAATTAATACAGTGTTTTTCTCTCTGTAAATGACTAAGGTATATATTTCATTCAGTTTCTTGTGTGTAATGGTTATTGAACTAAGTGGCTCTAATTTTCCTTTGGTTTACTTTATGTTTCCCAAACTTATGTGATTCTTACTATGTAATTTCATTTATGCCTTAAAATTTCAAATAAAGAAAAGAAATTTTAAATAAAAAATAAGGGACCTAGAAAGGACACTTAATGTAGTTTTCCACCAATTTATCTTTTTAAAAAATATTTATTTATTATATATACAATATTTTGTCTGTATGTATGCCTGCAGGCCAGAAGAGGGCACCAGACCCCATTGCAGATGGTTTAGCCACCATGTGGTTGCTGGGAATCGAACTCAGGACCTCTGGAAGAGCAGATAATGCTCTTAACCTCTGACCCATCTCTCCAGCCCATTTTCCACCAATTTATAAAGTAGAAAAATAAATTCTTAAAGTGTGACATGACTGGCATTCTTTTGATATAAGTTAATACATTATTATCAAAAATAAGAAAATGACTCCATTTTGCCCAAATATAAATTTATACATTTTATTTAAACAGCATCATCTTAAGCAAAAAACATACATTATATCTGGGTGGTGTGCTAATTTAAAGTTCCTTTTTTATTAAATTCTATTTATTTATTTATTTATTTATTTATTTATTTATTTATTCAATCATTCATTCATTTATTCTGCATGTGTGTGTGCCACTCATGAATGCATGCATGTTTGTAGAAATAAAAGCACAACTTGGGGTGTAGACTCTCCTCTTCTACTATGAGGGTGCCAGAGATTAATCTTGTCATCAAGTTTGGCTGCAAGCACTTTTGTTTGATCGGTCATATTGCTGGCCCTAAAGTTCCATTTTAATTTGCATTCAACTTGAAGGTGTATAATCTTTATTGTTTATAGAGTTGGATCTGCCTTATTCATGAATTATTTCTTTCTTATGGAATACTGATCTTTACTATGCATAGTTGCTATTCTTACTTTGTGCTTCTTCAAAAGTCTTTATTATATATATGAATATACATCCACATGCATACATACATACATACATACATGTATATGTATATATGGATTTGGGATTGAAAATATTGATGAAAGTGTATGAGTGGAAATTTCTAGAAAGGTATATCAAATGACTATATGTACTAATACAGGCTTTGAAAATCTGTCTTTAGAGAGGTGCTTAGTGTGGCCGGCATAAAGGATGGATTTACAGGAACATTTGACTTGAAACTCATAGTAAGAAAGAGTAAAAGTGAAATTTTCTTGAACTGAAACCTTGCAGGTTACAGCTGCATAATTCTTAGGGCAGAGTGATCCTGTCCTGCCTACAGTGGTAGAGTAAGGTTGATCTGAGGACTCTAGCTTCACCCATTCATTCAGCAAAATTCAGTATTTTGTTTTGTGCTTAGATAACTTAACACTAATGTCTGTTATGGAACTAATTTATGTCAAGCATGTCAAGAACATTCTAAAGAATTGAGTAAACTCAAGGTGGCCTAGAGAGCGACACTTTAAGATAATAATTATTGTTCCACATTATACAATTTATATATGTAAAAATTATAATCGTTTTAGAAATATTTTAATTGATATAATTCCAATTAATACCTTTATCAATTAGTAGAAAATGATGCATACATATATCCCAGCTTGTAGTTTTTAAAATCTACCATAATACTGACTAAATCTATGATATATGTATGTGTGCATGTACATGTGTGTGTGTGTGTGTGAGAGAGAGATAACCAGTTCCAGTTCTGCCCTTCCACTGCACAAGTGGTGGCACTATTCTATCCAGTTAGTTAGTCATCTAGGCAAGTCAGTGTCAATTAAACTATTATTTTATAAATAAGATATACTGTCCTGTTTTCCCAATCCAACCTATCCATTTGTAGATGGAGAAATAAAGCTACAAGAGATTTATGGCACTGTTCAAGTCCCTATAATATCTAAAATAGATATAAACCTAGACTTTTCAACTTTTCATTCAGAAAAATTTCATCTGTACTGCGAACAAATAAATCAAGAAACTTTGACAAAATCATGAATGATATTCTGTGCATCTTGGGCTTTTCTTGATCACAGAGCTTGTTTTTCATACACTCCTAATCCCCAAGAAAGAGCAAAGTATGGTATGGTAATGGCTACCGAATAAGCTGTGCACCTTCATCACATATAGAGATTACTGATGGCTAAACTGCCTAGCCTTCAGCAAGAACAAAAGGTCTCTTCCCATTCTCCTTTCCTTAGAGAATGCTTAGATTAAAAAAGAAAAATTGAGTGTGTGCCCTTATATTTCTTCTTTTCAGTATTTACTAAGATTTCAGACCCAGATCTCATGTTCAATAAAGATTTGCTTGACTGAATTGAGTTGTATTGACTTACCTGGACTCAGTCAATCAAGGAGAACATATTGAATATGTCTCACATTTACTTTAATTTGACACTAAGATAATAGGAATTTTGACGAAAATGAGTTGACATTCAGGCTGGATAATTTTAGATAAAACTTTTATGCTTATTTAAGTTACATGAAATACCATATGCATATAGAAGATACACATACATATACTGTTACGGACTGGGATTATCTTTTCTTTTAAAGGACCATTCAAACTTGTGACCTTTAACAGTCCTGTTTATTAGCAATGATTATTAATCAACATGCGACTGGAGAATTATAATTGGAGAAATCACTGAAGAAGGTGAATGTCTATTTTTATCTTTTTGTGGGTAGAATGGAGAAGGGTCTGACAGTTTATTTCATTACAACTTCAAAGTTGATATTTACAATTTTAAAAAGCTGTTTGGGGATACTATGACATGGATAGAGTTTGAATTCATTCATACCAGTTTCCTGTACTGGAATCTTGTCCCTGTGTGTGGCAGTGTTGGTGCAACAGACCTTTAAGAAGCCTAAACTAAGGTTAATAAGTAGGTAAGGGAGACGTGGCTTAGGAACGGATCAGTGGAGCGGGGTAAATGAGGAAATGATCTAATTTTTGCCAGAATATTTTGACAGAATCCATGAGCCTGGTCTTTGCCTGGCATCTGGCTGCTTGTCTCGCTATAGCAGGCTTTCTTTTTTAGGGCCATCAATCATGACGTGGAGACTTCTTATTGGTTATGAATGCTCCACCTAACTTAGGCTCATTTCTGGATGGCTCTTTTAACTTGATTTAATCTGCTTCCCTTTATCTGCCTTTTGCCTCAGGGCCTTTTACGTTTATTTCTGCATGTGCTAGTCTGAGTTTGCTGGCTGACATCTCCCTTTCTTTTCTCTCTTTCTCCCCTCTCTTCTTCTCCAGGTCCTCTTCTGTTTGTTCTCTCTGTCTGCCAACCACACCTATCCATTGTCTGCCTTGCTATTGGCCATTCAGCTCTTTATTAGACCATTCAGGTGCCCTTAGACAGGGAAGGTGAAACAGCAACACATCTTTTCAGAAATTCAACAAATGCAACATAAACAAATGTAACACGTCCTTACATTGATAAATGCAGGATAGTTAAAGGTAATACATCTGTACACAGTTAAAGTAATATTCCTCAGTATAAACAAACGTAACACATCTTTACACAGTTAAATATCCCACAGCATCTCACCTTGTCAGTCTGAGGCGGGCTTCTTGACCAGCAAGGAAGAAACACCCACCACACAAGGATTCTTCTCAGATCACGCTTTACTGGAGTGCACTTGGTTGAGGGAGAGCATAAAGTGAAGGGGGGCAGGAAACGAGAGAGCAGGAGAGAGAGAGAGAGAGAGAGAGAGAGAGAGAGAGAGAGAGAGAGAGGAGAAGGACGAGAGAGGTGCTAGAGAGAGACCCGGGGGCACAATGGCGGCTGCTTATATAGGGAATTGGCACATGGGTCACCCTGTGATTGGCTGCCACCATCAGCTGACACCAACTGCATCGAGATAGGCCCAGGGACCCCCATTCACCGCGCATGCGGGAAGCGGGGGACACGTAGCTCTCAAAGGCATAGCCAAATATGGAGTTGTTTATAATAACCAACAAGACAGGATGTGGTGCCATGTTATAATGGCGATCTTGTCCGGCTCCCTGCATCAGTCTTCATTGGCTTTGACTCTGATCTCTTTACAAAGGTATGTTGTAACCAGACAGTGATCATCAGAACCCACCAAGAGCTAGCTAGCACAACAGTCTTAGGTTTCTAAAACTGTGACCTAAATAAACTTCTTCTCTCTATCAGTACCCAGGTTCAGGTATTTTGTTATAACAACAGGTAATGAGCTGAAAACATTAATTTATTTACACATATCAACAATGGCTGTCTGTTGTTGCCTTAGTGTCGGACTTGAGCTTCATAGTTGACTGAATGATTAAGGGTTGATTTTAATGATGGGAACGCCTCACTGTTCTTTCTGGATGCCTCATTCTTTCTCTTTATCCACTTTTAACATTTCCTATAGGTGTGTTTCTTGGATGATAATGTCGCCCCAGATCTTCTCCTTTGATTCTACCTGTAATTCAGGAAAGGAATGTCAAGACAAGAATAGAAGATATAAACTTTAGGTGTGAACTTGCCTCAATGTGCTAAGCATCAGCAGGAAAACACGTGGGCTTACGTTCATTCCTTTAAGTAAATGGTCTCAAAACCAGGTAATCACCAGGGGTCACAGCATTTCAGAAAACACATGAGGCAGGACAGGGCAGGAACAGGCTAACCAATAAGATTGCATTCCTGACAAGGATGCTTACTTGAACCTGGGGATGGAAGGCAACAGAGGATAAAACCTCCGTGAACATAATTTAGTTTGTGTTTCCTATATCTACAGTCTGTGCTTGCAATAATAACTAGGAAAGTAAGACATGCTATATACAAGTATAACCCTAATTAACGTTCCTTCTCCTGGTTCAAAATTCTTTCTTCTCTCCTTGACACCTATTATAATTTCTGCTCTCTGGTGTGGTCAGTTAGTGTCTCCAGTGCCTCCGTCTCTATACCCCCCACTTCACACCCCTTTATTCTTTCTGTTAGAGGAACTGATGCAACAGACTCCCCTTAACAGGACAAATCTGTCCCAGTGATTAGTGAAATTTAGTTAAAAAAACTACAACAGCAAAAAAGAAACCCACAACAATAATAGTGGATATTATTGACTTAAAGGAGAAATCTTAGGAGAAGCAAAGAATGGAAGCTTCAGTCATCTGTCAAGTCACTCTTTTCCAGAAGCATTTTCTTGTCCAGATATCAAAACAGCTTTATGCGAAAGACAGTGTTTTAGCACTAAGATGTTCCTTACCACTGATACTGAATTTATGTCATTTGAGAAGATATTCCAAGCTTTATTAGTATATACCAAGATAGGGATAAACTAGCAAGCATGCTTATTAACATAATATGCTCAGTTAAAATGATAATTAGTTACTCCCCGACTAGAATATACAACTCAGCAGGCAAAAGTAATTTTAAAATCATTACACTTCTACATCATGGTCAGAAGGTCAGTACACTTGAATTTCATTAGGCAACACGGAAAAGCACTTTCAGTTCCTCCCTCATTGTCCTGTGCCCTTATTTAGACGACTAAATTAGAATACCATGGAAAGAAGCATCCATTTCTACCAATTACTTTCTGTAAGGAAGTAAAATTAGTGCCCTCTAATTCTGCTTTTAAGTAGAGAGTGTGGCGAACTTGAATTCATTTAAAGTGCCATCATCCTCCTGTAAAGTGCCAAGGCAGGCAAGCAATTCCATGACGATGATCTTACTGATGATTAGAGTTTGTCCACGGTCTTGCCTCAAATTCCTACGGAATCTCTGCCTTTCACACTTAGGGCAGTTAGATGGAAGGACAAAGTCTCATTTGGGTCAGGGCTATCTGTGTACCCTTGTTTCTGGCTCTCTGTGTTTATCAAATTCCAGCATTGTATATCATGTTTGTAAGCTGGGTTCACAATATTAACTGGTGCAAAACTGAATCTTGTTCCAGCTGAATCTTATTCCTTAACAGGGACTATGAAATCCCCCTGGACAACTCACGGACTCTTTGTCTAGAAAAAAGTTTTCAGCAACTTGGTGAAGCTGACATAGAGTATTCATTGCTTTCCAAGGACGTCCATTAGTGAAAGAATTACCATAGGACTATCTTGCCATGAAAATTCTTACAATGTTTTGCATCCATGATCTCTTTCACCTCACAGAATTTTACAAGATGCTGAAAACACTGGTATGTAAAATAATATATAAAAAACGGGAGAGAAGAGAGGACTTAAGAGCATTTATGGCTTTTGCAGAGAACCAGAGTTCAGGACAAGCACATCAGACAATTAATAACTCCAGACTCAAAGGATCTACCCTTCTTCTTGTCTCTGCAGGCACTGGCACAATGCTATGCAAATCCACACACATGCATGCATGCACGCACACACACACACTTAACCCTTTACAACAGGAGTTACAAAAATCAAATAACAATCAATCATAAAGAGATGTATTTTAAAATAATCCTTTACAAGAGTTTGAGGGTTGACAGGTCATGAGGCTAGAAGAAAATGACTATTATTCTGCTAAAGGGGCATTGCATTAAATGATTTCTAATGGCATTTTGCTGGACCTGTAGATGAGTGAATCACTGAACTCTCATTAGAGAAGTTTTTTTTTCTTGCAGTAGGTCATAATTAGCACAAGGTGCAATACCTGGGCATTGTGCGGATAATGACAGACTTTGGAGTACTCAGTCCTAAGTAGGATGTATATATCAAACTTCTCCCCTCACTGTCCAGGGGGAAGATGAGGTATAAATATTGTAAGAGCCACAGGTGGCTGAAAACTAAGGAAATAGCATCTTCTAGACATAACAGGAATGATACCCAAATGAACTCACGGAGACTGTTATAGCACCCACAAAACCTGCACACATTCTCACTAGGCAAAATTCTAATAAGAAGGGGAAATGAATACAAAGTCCCACTGCTAATCAAGAAGCCATTTGTAATTGATTCCTTCTGGGGAAGAGAAAATCAGTTTTCTTCCATGTAATGTCACTGGGTATACCTACCACATGCCAGGGCAAGTTTCATGACAGGAATAGTTGATCAACACAAAATATACTCTGTTTTTGGTATGCTTTTTTTGACATTGTTTGTCTTACTGATTTTCTTAGTTTGTTTCAATTTTAATTTTTTTGTTGTTTTCTTGTTTTTTTGTGTGTGCGAGACAGATATAGATAGATAGATAGATAGATAGATAGATAGATAGATAGATAGATATAATGGTGGGTGTATAGGGAGGTGAGTAGGATTTAAAAGGAATTAGAGAGGGGAAAAGAATGTGATTAAGATATATTATATAAAAAATTTTAAATCTAAAGTAAATCTTTGCTGTACATATTCTTTTACCATTCATTAAAGCCAAAAGCTAATGAAATGTGTGAAACTGATTATTTTAACACAGAGAGTTAATTCAGGAATTCATACTTGAGACTGCAAGATAAAGTGCATTTAAAAAAATTATCAGTATTTTTATTTGATTTTCTAATCATCAGGCTGACTATGCCACTTGACATAACATATAACATGTCAAAATTGCGTTCACGGCCATTTCAGAAACTGTTAGTATTTCTGTCCTTACCTTGAGCCAACAGTACTAAGTAATTTTATCAAACTCATGTCAGTAATTCAAAAACAAAGTTTCAAAATTAAACATTCTAATATAACTTACATACTAAAGAATGAGCATAAAAGATAATTGTGTTTATTTTTTGCAATTAAACTATTGCATTTCTATAAGAGCAGAGAATTGTATGTACAATTAAAGCACTGTAATTGGGAATACACAATAATTCTCTTTGTGTCCATGATTTGGGATGGGGATCATTGGCTTTGGGTGGTATGAAGACACTCATAGTGTAAAACATACAGTTGTATGTTCAGAACCAAGGCTTCTGTGAAGATACAGACCCAACATGGGTAAACATAGGCACAAACAGTCCAGATTCATTGCACATGTGATTTTAATTCATTTCCAGCATTGCTTGTCTAGACACTGTTGACTTTTGCTCATTGTCAAGATCACTTTGGGTTATGCCTCCTCCTACGTTTAAGAAGACACTGGTCAAATTGCTACATACCTACAAGTAGTAGCTACAGTTATGGAAACATCTAACTGGGAAGGCTAATTTGCTCTGCAATCTAGAAATTGATGAGTCACGTGTTAGAACCTCACTACTTCAGGTTGTGGTTCTGTAAGCCTGGCCCTTAACGTTTGCTGAGTGAGTCAAGGTACTTAAACATGGCCATTCCTTGTGTCTATTCATGAGACTAACACATGGTGTCGAGCTGTGGAGGGTAAAACTGGACAAAATCTGGACGTCTGGACTAGTTCTTGAGACTAGTCATTCCTTACCTGTTCTTGAGACTAGTCATTCCTTACCTATTCTTGAGACTAGTCATTCCTTACCTGTTCTTAAGACTAGTCATTCGTTACCTGTCTGTCATCTCAGTCTTAATCCTCTTCATTTCTGTTACTTTTTAATTATGTTAATGTTAGGAATATTTCCTAATGCGAGCTCTCTGCCAACACAAAAATCCCAATCAAGCCAAATCACAAGTGGAATTAAAGAATATGCAGGTTTAATGGGATTCCTGTACTCCTGGGTGGTCCCGAGGGGGACCAGGAAGCCGCCAATGCGACCACCTTGGGGTGAGGGGAGACCACGAAGGGACTTTCTAGGGAGCAGTTTAAATAGACTGGGAGAGTGGTCAAGATTTGGCGGGCTGCCTTGACACTCCCCAGGGAAGGGGTCAAGTTTTGGCGGCCACAGGGGCAGGGCCTCCAAAAATGGAGGCCAGAGACCGGAACTTACAGTTAACTGATCCCTAAATCCATCTAATTTTGTACTGAAAAATTTCATTTTTATTTTACCATAAATTCATCTTCTGGTCTTTTAAACCTCTAAATTATTGTCAGTGATTATTTTTTTTGTTCTTTTCATTTCTTTTATACTTACTCCTAGTCTTACAACTTTTTGTATGTAGTAATCACGCTGCTCTCTATGCTGTGTTATTCTGTACTATGTGTGTGCATATGTGTGTGTGTGTGTGTGTGTGTGTGTGTGTGTGTGTGTGTGCTTCTCTGTTTGACTGCCTGCATGCTGCTTATTTATAGCAGGAAAATTCAGTGCTGATTCAAGAGACAAGCCCAGCATGAGTCAGGCATCACGCGCCCTGCAGAACACACAACTTCAGAGAGAGAGAAAAAAAATCACAGATTTCATAAAGATACATTTCTGTTTTGCTGATAGTTTTCAAATTTTATTTTGATTTATTTTTTAAACTATCTTTTCTCATTTTACATGCCAAATCCATTTCCCACTCCTTTCCCAACTTCCCTCCATCTTACCCCTCACCCCCCCTCCCACCCTCATTCACTCCTCAGAGAGGGTAAGACTTCCCATGGGTATCCACAAAGTCTAGCACGTCATTTTGAGGGAAGACCAAGGCCCTCCACACCATATTTAGGCTGATCTAGGTATATCTCCAGAGTGAATGGGTTCCAAAAAGCCAGAACAAGCAGTAGGGATAAATCCTGGTCTCACTGCCAGTGGCCCATATTCTGCAACTGTCACCCACATTCAGAGGGCCTAGTTTGGTGCTCACTGTCAGGCTGGTGTTGGAAGGCTTCCATTAGCTCAGGTAAGCTGGTTCAGTAGGTATCGCCATTAAGGTTTTGACTTCTTTGCTCTTATTCTCATTCCTTCTTCTCTTAGACTGGACTTTGGGAGCTCAGCCCAATGCTCCACTGTGGTTCTCTCTGCATCTGCTGGATGTGAGGGCGATATATCTGGCTGCAGTGTCTGTCACCCCATTGATCACCAGGGCTGATTTGGCTGTTCTGGCTGGCTAGGCAGGTCCCCCTTCCTCCCTCACCATTCCAAGTGCATCCCTCCCTAAGCTGTGTGCTCTAAATAGAGAACAACCTTCCCCTAATAGAGAGGGACAGGTCTTTGGTCAAGTGTATACAAGTAGCTGTGCTCCCCTGCTAGGACCTCCAAACAAGCTCTCAAGATACATTTCTATACGGGTGCACAAAATGTGTATTCCTAGTTAAAGAGTGTAGAATGCATATGAAAATATAAATGTTCCACAGATATAATATTGCTTTTATTTTTGTAATTGTAATTTTAAAAAGAATGTTTTACAAGACACAGACATTTGGTTTTTGATGATCAGATTCTGTATGAGCTGTGAAAATGGCAGAAATAAATAGTAAACCAAAAGCAAAGTAGAAAGGGAGGCCTTCCTCAGACAACAGTCCTGTTTACTCTCTAACACACTCCCATTGACTTGAGTAATTTTGCTTAAAAAGAAATGGAATTAGACCTCTGAGGAAGGAACCATGTATGACTAGTCTGTCTTCAACAGCCCTTTCCAGAGGATTCCTCCAACAGTTTCCAAAAGGGATGCTAATCTCACTAATGGAATATCAATTTAGTTCTAAGAGAACATAAGGGAAATCATAAGCCCTCTTCTGTTTTGAGTGGGTGGGCAGGGAGTCACTTGTCTTATGCTGCAGGTCAGGATAAAAATGTTGTGCTGTTTCCAGACCCTTTTCCTTGGCATTGATTGGAGTCCCCTTTCAAAACACTATCAAGATTTAAGTTTAACTTCATGACAGTTTTGACCACTCACTGTCTTTCAGATATCATGTCAGCTCACTTAACACCAAAACTGCCACTTTAAAGGGGGGTGGGTGGGTTGAAAAGTATGCTGGGAAAGTTGATAACTTACTCATCTTGGTGACCAGCGCTGCTTAGTATGATACATTCTATTAGTTACTCAGTAAATTTTAGAAGAATGACTAATATTTTGATGATAATTCCACTAAATAGTCCATAATCTATTTGGGAGTTCAGGATGCACATGGAATATAGTAAATAGTTACACACCCTGCTTTGTATTAGTTAGATTACTTAATTCTAAGGCCTTAACATTTTCAGGTCTGTCTCATGGTTTTATGAATTTACCCCCTTCTTACATGTATCATTGTCAAGCTTTTTCCCCTTTTTTTTTCTCAATCTATGGTGGATGAAATGCATCTCACTCTGATTTTCATTTTACATTTCTGGATTAATGGTCAAATCCCTCACGTGCATATTTCCATTTTCTCCTCTCTGAATTGTTTGTTCACATCTTACATCTAACTTCCATTGTGTCTTCTCCTCTTTCTCACTTCCCCCCTATAACTTTCTGCCTTCCCTGCCACAGGGTTCCCCAAGGTCTGGAGGCGGGGGATTGATAGAGACATCCCTTTTCATACTGAGTGTTCAGAGGTCTCTCATTCTCTTCACGTTGTGCAGCTGTGGGTCTCCGTATTTGTTGCCATCTGCTGCAAGAGAAAGCATCTCTGATGATGGCTGAACAAGGCACTCATCTATGAGTATAGTAGAATGTCTTTAGTAGCCATTTTATTGCTGTGTTCTGCTAAAGGCCCAGGTTCATGGCCTATCTGATCTCAGGTTTTTGACCACCCAAGCAGTGGTGGCAATGGATCTCATGGATCTCATGGAGTGGTGATGGAGGAAGGTCATTGATTAATTAAATAAAGAAGCTGCTTGCCCTGATAGGTTAAAACATAGGTGGGAGGAGTAAACAGAACAGAATGCTGGGAGGAAGAGGAAATGAGGTAAGATGCCTCAGGCAGAGACGCCATGCTGCTCCACTCTTGCGGGCAGAGGCGAGAGCTCTGCTCTCTGAGGCACACGCGATGAAGTTCCGACCCAGGATGGACGTAGGCTAGAATCTTCCTGGCAAGCGCACCTTGGGGTGCTATACACAGATGATTAGAAATGAGCTAAATTAATATGTGAGAATTAGCCTAGAAGAGAATGGCCCAAGCAGTGTTTAAATGAATACAGTTTGTGTGTTGTTATTTCGGGGCATAAGCTAGCCATGCAGGCGGCCGGGGTGCTGGGGACGCAGCTCCGCCGCTCATATTACTACAGAGTGGGCCTTAAATCCAATAAGATACTGGTTGGTTACTCCCAAAGCCTCCTTGCCACCATTGTACTAGCATATCTTGCAGGCTGGTCATCACTGTAGATCAAAGTTTGTGACTGTGTTTGTGGACTTTCTCCTCTTGTAGTATGCAGTGTTCTGTAACGGTGACACTAGTCAGCAAGGATGAAAGCTGTATGTAGGCATCAGCTTGACTTTGCTATGTTCAATGAGGTATTGTCTTAATATTGTCTTAAGCAATTGGGCCTTACCATCAGTTTGTGGAGAGTAACCAATAACTTGGGCAATAGCCTGGGTTATTTGGGGGTTTCCATGGTGCTTCTTTGGCCAACATCTTGATTAGATGTAAACTATTCCTGGAACTGGAGGCTTCGTTTGGTCACAAGTGATGTCTAATTGGGTCTCCATATCCTGTGTTATTTGGAGATTCTGTTTATATAACCTTTATATATGTATATATTTTTGTGATGCTTAAGGGGTAGAGAACACTTAGGAATCAAAGCTTTCTAAACACAGGAGGATCAATGAATATTCAAACTTACAGGGATGGTAGCAGCATACACAGGGCCTGCACAGGTCAGATCCAGAGGTGGATACTAGGTCCCATCACCACCCCAGATGCTATCTCCAATTGATAACTACTTGAAAATGAAAGATTAGTTTACTCCAACCATCTCACTGGGTGTACAAAATACTTTTAAGAGTAGGTCCCCAAACCCAGCAGCTGATTGCCAACACAATGGCGTATTTAGAGGGTTTTGTCTCATAATGTTTTGTCAGGGCATTCTTTATTTTCCTTCCTTCCTTCCTTCCTTCCTTCCTTCCTTCCTTCCTTCCTTCCTTCCTTCCTTCCCTCCCTCCCTCCCTCCTTCTCTC
>NC_022020.1:19778510-19785746 GCF_000317375.1 Microtus ochrogaster | reverse complement strand
CTCTCTCTCTCTCTCTCTCTCTCTCTCTCTCTCTCTCTCTCTCTCTGACTTAAAAGTCTTTGTGTATGTATTATAGGTTCTGTTTTTGTGTTATATGGGATTTCTCTGTGTACAAATGAGTGACTCTGTCGATATGTGTTTCTTGAGCCTTTTCCTTTGTTCTTCTGTTTGTCTCATCCTATTTTTGTTTGTTTGTTTTTATTTTTTCAATTATATTATATCATATATACCTGTTTGTACCCTGATAAGAAGGAGAATAGAAGTGTGTGGATATGGGTGGTTGGGGAAAATGAAGAGGATCTCAGAAAAGTTTGGAGAGGGAAGCCTATAATCAGAGTATATTGAATTTTAAAAAAAACCTATTTTTAACAAAAAAAACCTAACTTGAAGACAATGACTATAATGTTCAAGTAAAATAAAAAGTAAAAAAAATATAAAGGGTAACACAAGTGTATTTATTTAATTTTTAACATATATCTCAAATTTAATTTTGTTCTTGATAGATTTTATTAGAAAAAAATGATATTTATAAAAATTTATCTAGTCTTTAGTTTATTACCTCTGCATTTAAGAGATCTTTTATTATATGTACTACCATAAACTACACTGAGTCTTTTGAGCCATTTACAAAGTCTATAATAATGGCTTCTAGAAAAGTTTGATACGAAATTATACATATATATATGTACATATAGATAAATATGTTTCTCTTACATCACAAAACACTTGATATGAGAAACTTTTAAGAGAAGATTTATTTTGGCTCATTTGGGAGGGTTTTTAGGCATGTTTGTTTGTCCTGTGATGAGATAGTTATGTCAGGGAGTGAGTGGTACAGCAAGATGCCATTGTCATGACAGAAAGGTAGAAATGGAAAATGGACACCACCCTCTTCAACAGTATGTCCCTCTCTGGGTTAATACCATTTGGAAAGAGTGAAACCTAGAGACTTAACTAACAGGCCTTTATCTGCTACTTGCATGCTTTAAAAGGTGTGAAGATTTAGGTTATAGCAATAAGTATGCATTTTTATGTGCAGACATGTATGCATTTTAGTATAGTTTGTATAAAAGAGTTGGGCATCAAATAACAATCTTTTCTGCTATAATTGCAATTGATATTTTATGGAATTATTTGCTCTTAATGCTATATTACATGTTTCCACACACAAAATGTTCAGTAATTTTCTGTGAAAAGTTTTGGCTATATATTAGCTATGGATAACATCTTGAATAATACTATGTATTAATCTATAAGGGATAGATAAGGGAGAAAGTCTTAATGAGTGCTGGCCAGCTAGTTTCTTTTTTAAATAAAAATTCTCATTCATTCCAGAACTCTATCTATTTGGTTTTCATTATACCACCATTTAATGTCTCCATAAAGACACAACTATGTGCCAAGTCATGTCGTCCTATTATTCTTGTCTGTCAAAAGTTTAGATCTAAATTTCTAATCTACTCTCATTTTACATTTAAAACATTATGGGATTTAATTTGACTTTTAATACTTTTTCTTACTCTTTTGCCCTGTTTTCATATGCGTGTACCAATATTTGTCTTGTTAAATTATGTATATTTATGGAAATTGCTTTTAGCAATTATTAAAAGGAAACTGAAGTGACCATTATTTTTCATTAAATGGAGTAATACAAGTTTGGCTAAATTATCAGATTATTTCACTAAACAGTCTAATGAATTCAGTCAAAATAGTGGAACTGGGTGTTTATGCTAAATGTCAAATTCTTGCAATTACTCAAGTTGATGAGAATGGTCAAATTCAATATTTTTCATTTTGGCCTAGAACTGGTAGTTAATTCAGCTTCATGAATATGTCTCTCTGAACATGACCTTCTGTCCAGCACAGATATAACATGTTGAAATTTAACAAGCAAAGCTATGATTATATATATCTGATTTTCATTTTTCTTCTATCTCAAAAATTTCATCCCTTGCTTTTTTCCCTATAGTGAAAAAGTACAGGTTTTAAACACATATAGAAAGAGAGTCACTTAGGAAAAAAATTTAATATGTATATCATTATTAAAATCCTACTGCCTTAAATGGATTTTAGATTAATGTACCTGCAGAGATATAAAATTATCTGATTTATAGCCATGCACTATTAGATCAGAACTGTCAATTATGATCTCTCCTGCTCAATACTTACATTACCATATAATTTTATGCGTCTTTGAGAATAAAGGTTGAAAGGTAGCAAGGATATGAATCTTTTGTTAATGCAGTGTCTCTCATAACTGAATATTGCACTCTCACACTGACTTAATTTTAAGAGAAAGGGGGCAGTAGTAACGGCACCTAAGTCATCCCTTGTTTGTGAACAATCTCTCTAAAACTTAAATTGACTTACTGTGTCACTTGTGACCTTCCACCTGTTCTTTAGCTCTTACATTGTGAACGTGTGAAATTAAACCAAGAGAATTCATCAACTCAGTTTTTGCTGTCAGAATTCAAGGGTAAAAATTCACATATTGTAACAGAGAGAGTCGTCAGGTCAAATCTTCTTCATAAAGTCTTCAGCTTGTGGACCTAAGTGATACTGATAATATTAAAAATAAAATCAAGTTTTCATGAATTTTACCTTCATTTAATGAGTAATGATTTCATATGCATAAATGAGAGACTGAATGGAAAATCTGAAGATGGAGAAAGGACAGTTTTTGAAAAGATAATGTCTGTAATGACATGCTATAAACTCTCGAGGTCTTTGGGGGTGACAGGGGAGCAACTGGCCTTTATAAGAATGAAAAAGTGAGCATCCAAACTGCCTAAGCTCCCCCAAAGTCAGTACGTGCAGTAGGATCAAAAACCCACTGCCATTGTTCTTGAGTTCTCAGTAGTCCTCATTGTCTGCTATGTTCAGCGAGTCCGGTTTTATCCCATGCTTTTTCAGACCCAGGCCAGATGGCCTTGGTGAGTTCCCGATAGAACATCCCCATTGTCTCAGTGTGTGGGTGCACCCCTCGCGGTCCTGAGTTCCTTGCTCGTGCTCCCTCTCCTTCTGGAGCCTAGGCAGTTTGGATGCTCACCTTACTAGACCTGGATGGAGGTGGGTGGTCCTTGGACTTCCCACAGGGCAGGGAACCCTGATTGCTCTTTGAGCTGATGACGGAGGGGGACTTGATCTGGGGAGGGGGAGGGAAATGCGAGGCGGTGGCGGGGAGGAGGCAGAAATCCTTAATAAATATATAAATTTAAAAAAAAAAGAAAAAGAAAGCTCAAATAAATAAATAAACGAGAAAAAAAGAATGAAGAAGTGAGAAAATAATGGCAGGAACTTGAGCTTCAGTGTTAACTCTTGTTCAACGTCTGAAGTTGACTGTTTTCTTATCTACTAACTAAAAGCATCTCTCTCAGACATTTTCTATGAGCATAATTGACTATAGAAACTCATAGTATAGTTTAACTCACATTGCCATATGATAAAATGCATATGTGCTATTATATTCTTGTTTTAATTAATATTTCCTTTTATGGCTTGGAAGCAGGCTCATGGAGAACAGTTGCACACTGCATATAACCACAGTACCTGAACCTTAAAATTAGAAACTATCTTTTGACACTAGACTCTAAAACGGGCTGGTTTGTGTTTGCAATAAAATGGACTAAAAATGAGCATACAGGAGATTCGACAAAGCCTTTACAAATGGCTGCCCTCAGGTGTTTGCAACAATGTGTCCTAAATTTTCTAAGAAAGAAAGGGAATTCATGAACAAGTCCAGAAACTAAGTTTCAGATTTAAAGTTATGTGCAGGATTAGCCCATGAACCATTGGGAAGACATTGTCTTTGGCAAAACATTTCAAAAAAACAGAAGGTGAAGCCAATGTTAATCAGAGAAGTTGGAGGGTGAAGTCTTCAATATATACTATATGAAATTCTCAAAGAATAAAAATACTGTAATAAAAATGGGAGATAGAGAGAGAAGTGGAAAGAGAGAGACTGACTTCAGGCTTGAGATAAAGCTCATTGTCTGGAGTCTTTTAGAAAAGGCGTTTGTGAGTTCTGGGTTTTTATCATTTGCACAGGATATACTTAAAAGAAGAAGAAAAAGGGAGGACAAAGAAAAATGGGAAGAAGGAAAAAAGGAGGAAATGGAAGAGAAGAGAGGAAAGGAGGAGTATAATCATCTGGGCAAACAAGCACGAATGAATAGGTAGGCTGAGTGAGGAGAGAGAACTGTGTGTTTCTGGACAGCCTAGGCTGCTTAGTGAGGATGAGGCCAGTTTCAAGCCTATGCTACTTGTTCACTGTTGTTACTGTTGCTATGATGAAAAGAAGAAAAAAATACTTCACTTTGGAAGGGTTTATTTTAGTTTATTGTTTGAATATGGATATAGTCCAATAAGCAGGAGCATTGTGGTGGCAGAGACATGAAGTGGGTTGGTCTCATTTCATCCGTAGTCAGGAAGCAGTGAGTGGGCAGAAAGTTGGGTCAGACAATAAAACTGCAAGGCCCACACTAGTAGCCTTTCCGCCACTCAAGCTCTACCTCCTACAGTGTCCAGGCTCCAAAAATAAGTCCGCCAACTGGGTCCCAAAAGTATCTGAGCCTGTGGGAGACAGTTCACATTCAAACCACAAGGGCAACACAATGAAACCTGTTCAAGACAGAAAGGAAGGGAAGAAGAGGGGCGGCAAGGAGAAGAGATGAGAGAGAAGAGAGCAAAAAGAATAGAAACAAGTTGCTAAATAATAGGAAACAATTCTTAGTTCTTAGCAATCGTCTCTCTAATTGGAAATTAGTTTAAAACACTAATAGAACTTGTAATAAAGATAACACTGAGCAATTCGTGGTTGTTTGGCATTTCTTGTCTTTGCCATTTCTCATTGCCTCCTTTAGCTTAATTTCTGCCTTACATAATTCTTTCTCCATTCTTGTTTGGCAAAGCTATTCTCTTTCCAAAATTGGTGAGAACAGCCTCTGCATTGGTGAGTGTTCCACTTCACATTCCAGCCTTCTGTAGCCTCAATCTCTAGACTAAACACAATGTCTATTTATGCACGGACTTGTTTTTTTTTTTTTTTTACTAATTTATTTTCACTTGATTCTAAGTGGCATGAAGCTAGAGACTTGGTTTCCTTCTCTGCACCACTCTGTCACGGCACTGTCAGTGCTATACATCCATGAAACCTAGCCGGCGAATAAGTAGTTCATGAATGAACCTTCCCTAGGTTCCTTCATGTTTACTGGAATAACAGACAGTCAAAGAGTATAGAATGTGCTCTCAAACTGACTAACAAGTACAATTACTCAATTTTGGCCCTCCTTGCACTTCAACCGGATAAGGTGTTATGGAGGATTTTCTGTGCCTAATTGGGTGTTCGGAAATTCCGAGTTTCTGTCCACTAAGCCAGCAGTGCCTCCTCCAACCTATCCTGTTACATCTCATCTTGACACTCTTGGAGGAACTTCCTTGGCTGATTGAAAATCATTGTTTTGAAGTAACAGTCACAGAGCTATATTCAAAGTTCCCACAGCATTTATTGTTTATAAAACTCAGCCTTCTTGTTTTCATGCAAATGCTCTCTGTGCCATCCTGATACTGTGGGTTAAGGTGGCATTTTTTATAATCTCTTGCCTTTAAAATTTTGTCTTTATTCTTCATTTCTGAAGATCCTCTTCATCCTGCAAAACCTGGTCCCAATTTCCATCAGCTGTATGAAGTGTTCTCTAACCATCCAGGGGAGGCTCAAACACATTTTTGGAACACAGATAATAGTACAGCTAGAATAGGCAGTGTCTCAGTTCCTGGACTGGTCAGGATCTAGAGATGTAATGGATACCAGAACCTTCCAAGAAGTGCTTTTTAGAGCACATCACCTTTACAGGGTTAGGTCTTTCTATCAAGCTCTCGGATTTATCCAAAGATAAGCTCCCCCCCCCAAATTCTTTTCCTTTTTTTTATTTCCTATGTAAGTAAGGATGCACCACCTACCCCAAAATGATCTCAGAATAGCACATATATAACTAGGTGAATTTCATGCTGATAAAGGCGAATCCTACACCACACATTCCCCTTTTTGTCTATCAACTTCTAATTCATACAAATCCACCATGGTTTATCCTCTGAGTACCAGACCTGCTCAGTTGCATCCTCCCTACAATGTGCTTGATCACTCTTGAGTCATCTTTACGTCCTCTGCTGACGGAAGCCAGCTTTTTAAACATGGGAGCAGCTGCAGTCTTCCAATCATCTGAAAACCACTCCTAAGAATTGACACTGCAGATGTCAACTGTAATAAAAACTGATACAAAGCAAACATCAAATGGCTCAAGCTGGAGCACAAAGTCAGCGGCTGAGCGACACTGCAGAACATGAACTGGAAAACCAGGGAAAAGATGAGATTTGTGCAAAATGTGAGGCAGAAGATGATCAAGAATGCCCCTTAGAAAGCTTAAATCTGTACAATGTTGGCATCCATCACCAGAAATGAAACTAACATGGATTGGATCTGATTCTTGCATGTCTTCCGTAAGTTATTATCATGATAGGGTGCTCTGGTAGAGAAAAAAAAAACAATTAGTACAATAAGAGGGGGAGGCTCTTAGAAGCTCAAGGCAGTGGCACTTTTCTATCTGACTTGGTGATATGATATCCCAATAGTAAGTTGGCCAGATACCAGCCCTGAGAAAGAGTGATAAATGAATTGATAAAATATCAACAGTGACTACATCATATGATGTAGTTAGTGCCAGGTTTCTTGCCAACCCCACAATGGCTCCCTGAATCAAGAATCCTTTCCTTGCTCTTATCTCTGCCCTTCCTCCAGCTCGGCTTCAAGTCAGCAGTAAAAAACAATGATGTCTTGAATTTTACATACAAATGGATGGAACTAGAAAACACCATCCTGAGTGAGGTAACCAGACTCAAAAAGATGAATATGGTATGTACTCACTCATAAGTGGATACTAGTCATAAACAAACGATATTGAGCCTATAACTCATGATCCTAGAGAAGCTAAGTAACAAGGTGAACCCTAAGAAAAACATATATAGATCCACCTAGAACGTCAAAATAGACAAGATCACCCGACAAAAGGGGAGAGAAGAGAGAGGGTGGAAGGGGAAGAAAAGGAGAAAGGAGGAGGGGTGAGGAGAACTTGAGGGAACAGGCTTAGCTTGTATTTTATTTTATTTTATTTATTTTTTTTTATTAAGAAAGAAAAAAAAATTCCGCCTCCTCCCAGCCTCCCACTCCTCCCACTTTCCCCC
>NC_022020.1:19774333-19778180 GCF_000317375.1 Microtus ochrogaster | reverse complement strand
TCCGTGGGTGGTTGCACCCCTCTTGGTCCTGACTTCCTTGCTCATCTTCTCCCTCCTTCTGTTCCACATTGGGACTTTGGGAGCTCAGTCCAGTGTTTTAATTAAGTGAGTTACTCTGGCTTCTTTTTGCTTCTAAATTATTTTGCTCCTTCACTCACACTGTTTTAACTTCTCAAACCACCTCTCAGGGGCCAGGTGAGGAACTTCTACATTTGCTTCAAGAACAAGCAATATGTAACATTATTCCCACAAATCACCTCTGTCCTTCATCTTTCACTCTTGAATTAATTGATGCCACCTCCTATGCATGTTTTTCCCCAAATACATTAGGATTGCCACTATATCTTACTGCATTTTCTTTGATTTTGAGATTATAATATAATCACATTTCCCCTTCCCTTTCATTCCCCTATACCTCCCCAAATATCTCTTCCTGTTCTCCTTCAAATTTATGGCCTGTTTTTCCATTAATTGTTATTGCATACATATATGTATATGCATATATATGTGCCTAAATAAACCTATTTAGTCCACATAATGTATAATTCTACATTTATTTATTTTTCAGGGCTAACAGTTTGACATTGGACAACCAGTTTGTTTGCTCGTCCCTGGGACAGACTACCTCTCCTGAGCCCAGTATGTTTTTAGTTGCTTATAGTTTTGTGTCGAGTTGAGGTCTCGTAGGCGTTTCCCATTTATTTTGGCATGCCCTTTGGTGTTGTTTCTGTTCAGCTCTCCTCTGGGCAGTCATACTGATGGGTCTTCATGGGTGCAGCTTCTGACATTATTTGGAGACACAATCTCACAGTAAACTACCCAAATGTTCTAGCTCTTATAATTTTTCTGCCCTCTCTTACTCAGTGTTCACTGAACCTTAGGAATGGGAATTTTTTGTAGATACCTCCATTGGGGTTGGTCTCTACAACTCTGCCTTTTGCTTCATACTGTGATCTCCATCTGTGGCAAAGAAGAGTTTCCTTGATGAAGGAGGGGGGGACTACATTCATCTGTGGGTAAAAGGACAAATGTTTAAATTGCTGTTAGGGATTATGGTGTACCACCATATCTTAAAATGGTTTGTTTCAGTGTCTTACCTTAAATACTCAGTTGCTATTCAAGGCTAGGGTCCTGATACTAGTCACTCTTAAAAAGTCCAGTTCTTAATATAGTATCTAAACAAATGGATGACAATTTGTTGACCTATGGTGAACAGAAAGCCAATGTTAATGGTGACATGGAAGGTACTTTGGAGTCTCCAAATTAGAGTATGAAAAACACATCTAAGGACTTTGAATTCTTTGAGAAATTTTAATAAAAAGTCAGTGACTCAAGGAGTCATAGGGATTTTATTCTTGGTTGTGTTTCTATGTAATACAAGGCAGATTTTTTTCCATCTTCTAAAAACTGGGGATGATAACATGAAGAAGTGAATTGTCTATGCATCATCCATAAAGCTTATGCTTTATTTAAAAATAATAGCACAGAGTTAAAGCTCCCCCCCTTTTTTTCTGGAGAATACATTCAGAGACAGAGCCATTCTTGCTTTAAAAGAATAAAAACAACACAACCACACCTTATATAATAAGACTTGAACAAGATCTTCTTAGGAAATAAACAGTTTATGAATTGTAATAGCTTCTATGTGTGACATATTGCTCAGACAATGTTTCAAATTTCTAATAATTGCAGTGGAATGGAACCAAAGGCTTTCAGTGTGAAGTGTTAGAATACAAATGCAAGGATTCCGGCATTTGTGTTCCTTTTTGCATAATCTTATTACCTACTGAATACAAATTTCATGAGTAACTCCAGTAATTTGGATGCTACCGGTTCCTCTAATTTCAGCAGTGCTATCTCTCACCATACCTGTCTCACCAGACAGAAAACATTTGTTTTGAATTGGAGTATTTCAATTTTGCTCACAAGCTGGATTTCAAACACCTCTCTTCATTTGTATTTCTTGAACAAATGGCTTTTCTGATTCCCGCATGGATAGTAATGATTTAGTTGTTGATCTTCTCAATTCTGAGCATTTTCCTGACATCTTGCCCTTGTAATAAAGATAAGGAATAGAAACATATTTAAAGATTCAGTGTTTCTGAGCCTTTTGGTGTCTGCCATAGCCTTCCTGACTTGAGTGCTTCTGCATCCTGATTCTTCTTCTTCTTTTTTTAATTAATTAATTAATTTATTTATTAAAGATTTCTGCCTCCTCCCCACCACCGCCTTCCATTTCCCTCCCCCTCCCCCAGTCTACTCCCCCTCCCTCACTCCCTCATCAGCCTGAAGAGCAGTCAGGGTTCCCTGACCTGTGGGAAGTCCAAGGACCTCCCACCTCCTTCCAGGTCTAGTAAGGTGAGCGAGCATCCAAACAGCCTAGGCTCCCACAAAGCCAGTATGTGCAGTAGGATCAAAACCCAGTGCCATTGTTCTTGAGTTCTCAGTAGTCCTCATTGTCCTCTATGTATAGAGTAGCCTTACTGCTGACTCTGCAGCTGCTTCTGTAGGGTTACTATTCAGTCTCCTGCCCATCACTGGAGTTTCTCTGCTCTAAACCAGATGCTCTGTAATCTGCCCAACCTGATCTACCAAGCTACACTGACCTTGTCTTCTAAAGACTCTGCTGCTTAGTATAGTTTGATGGAGTGTCTGATGTGCTTTGTGCTTGAGGCCCTTGCTGTGTCCATTCTCTGTTACAGTCTAAGATACACAAACACAATCTACTATTCTCATGGGATCTCATATATTACAATAATGTTATACAACTTTCTACAAATTACTCATATTTAAATAAAATATATATCACCTGTTAATCATTATAAAAGGCAGCATAACAAATGTTACATACTTTTCATAAAAAAAACATGAAAATAATTATTTGCTACAAATAAATGTCAGATACTTGCTTTGTATCTGCAGTCTATTAGATGAACAATAAATATGTTCTCTTACTATCATAAGAGCCATGAAACATAGGTATTATTAACACAGTTTTGTGTGCCAGAAACTTTAGGTTCAGAAAAGTTATACGATTTGTCTCAAGCACAACACAAAATTATTTAGCTAGCCAATAATTTAAACTCATATTTCAATGACTCTAGAGCCTTGCCTCGTTCATCTGGTTCAAACCCCGTCTCTTATTTCCAATCTAAAGATAAATGACACCCTCAAAATAATCTAACCCAGACAGACTTTGAATTTCAGTTCAGTTTTATTGCATTAAATGCAGTTGCCTTCAAAAGCAATGCTAGTCTGTTATTTCAAACTCTTCATACATATCATAGTTATGACATGTAATAACTGTTAACCTTTTGTTGGAAGTAATTTCAAACCTACATGTGCATTACCCAATTAACTATTCAAAGACATTGTTGGATAATAATAGTGAAACTAATTATTACAGATCAAGCTGGTCACAAATGGATTTTATTTTCTATTATGTGAACAAGATTCTTCAAATTTAATCTTTTGTCTTTCGTTTCATAAAACCATTTAACTAGATGAAAAGTATTAAAGAAAAACAAATTTGAGAAAACAGTGGCTTAAATGATCAATTTAACCTTAACTGGATTGAATGTGTAAGACTTTAAGACAATCCTGAAGCCATTTTTGAATCCTCTCAGCCTCTGTGCCATAGTGCTTCCCCTCCTCCCCTGGGAACCAAGGACCTAACAGCTACACTCGCACGTACTCAGTTCCTGAACCATTACCCATATACGTATGTTTTGGTTCTGTCCCCTGGGAAACCGGGTCAAAATGACCTCTTACCTCATCTGATCTGGCAACAGCTCTCCAGTCAATTATTGGTAATAGCCCTTTCAAATAAGCCAATCAGAATAGTCAA
>NC_022020.1:19752925-19773720 GCF_000317375.1 Microtus ochrogaster | reverse complement strand
CCCTCTCTCTTTTTCAAGGCCATATAACCTTAGGAAAAGACACAAATAAGGAAACCACAAGAATACTTCTGCTTCTATCTTCTATCTTCTGCTTAATATCCTCAGTATATTAAGATTGGGCTCCAGAACAGCTAGATTTCTAGAAGCTTGCTAGTAACAAGAGTCTTATCAGTCCTTGTTCCAGAGGTCTAACCAGAATCTGCATTTCTACATATAAATGTGTGCACACACTAAATAATGTGACTGTAATTAGCAAGATTCCTTAGTTGGCACTCCCAGCTTTCCAGTGCACAGATAGCAGTTGAATCTTCAATGGTATTTCTCATTTCCTCTTGGGCACATCAGGGTCCTCTCTCTGTGGATGCCTTTGATGTTGCAACATCAAGACTGTTTACTTATGTGTGTGCAACCATTGACCAACTATTTTATTATTGTATACCTTTCTAGTATTTTCTTTTGTAGAAAGCGGTCAGAAGCAAAGTCATTTTACTTTTTCCTTATGATGTTGTGGCTCAAGAAATTGAACAGATTTGCTCAAATACCACAGATATCAGGTTAATATCAGAGCTAAGATTAGATAATGTATGTCTTCACACTGACTCTTGTTTTTTCTGCTCTCCACATTGGTATGCATGTTTTAGTGAAATTCTCAGGCATGTTAACTGGGAAATTTGGTGAATTTACACAACAAATAGGTAAATTTCTGATGCAGCAGACACTGAAGTGCTCTCACTCTGATGTCCAAGAACTTGTGAGGACTAATTGTGTACAACTGTTGCTTTGCAAGTCAGGTCACACATGTGGTGGTATAATCAGTCATGTTGAATGGAGTTGATTCCAGGGACTTGAAAAACTCTAAAAATCCATAATTCCTTTGTGGACACATGCTGTCAATTTTTTTACAAGCTTTGTATTCTCCTTCTCAATTGCTATTCCCAAATGAGGCCTTGGCTGACTCAATAATCAAACTGGAGGTATGCTGTGGGAGAATGTTCTTGTACATTGCAAAAAATTTTTCACTTGTATTGGTTTCATAAACTGTTAATTGGCTAGTAGTCAGGCAGGAAATATAGATGGGACAAGCAGACTAAGAAAATTCTGGGAAGAGAAAAGGCAGAGGCACAGTCACCACCCAGACACAGAGGAAGCAAGATGAGAATGCCTCACTGAGAAAAGGTACCAAGCCATGTGGCTAAACATAGACAAGAATTATGAGTTAATTTAAGTTGTAAGAGCTAGTTAATAATAAGCCTGAGCTAATAGGCCAAGAAATTTATAATTAATATAAGCCTCTGTGTGTTTCTTTGGGACTGAACAGCTGCAGGATTGGGTGAGACAGAAACTCCTGTCTACAGTCATAGAAAGAGACTGTGCTCTGTGTTTGCTGAGTAAATGACCCAGAGTCTGATGTTTTCTATTACTCATCAATGACATTTAGCTGTAAAATATATTTGGCCTTTATGTTATTCTTTTGTTATTTTGAATATTTTTCAGATTTTAAAACATGGATTAATGTACTAAATAACATTTAGTAAATATCATATCCTGGATATAATTATATTCATAATTTCATGTGATCTGTCTCTTATTGTTTGCCACAGCTAGCTTAAGATTTATATTTTCCTAGTTATAAGAAAGGTCTGATCTTCAGTTGATTATTTTCTATATCTTTATAAGTATCAAAATTTCAACTTCTGCTTTATAGCTTTTATTTACAGAACATGTTTTATAAATGTTCTGTGCATATTGTGAGCAGAGAGCAACATCTTCTTTCTGAGGAGTACCTATTAGTTTGCACTAGCATTTTGTGTTCCAATTTCTAGTGAGCCATGACCATAAAAAAAAAAAACAACTGTCATTTAAACAGCAGTGAGTAGACTTGCTGATAAAGACCTTCTTGCTGGGCAGAGCAGCCTAGCTACTGTGTGAGAATATTTTTATTTTAGTTGGTTCAGTTACTATAATTTGGGCTAGCTCATAGGGCAGTGATGGCTTAGCAAGGTATTTCAGAGGTGAAGTTTGCTTCCTTTCATCTTTCTTTCCTAGAAGTAAAATTGGTTGTTCTTGTGGCGGGCAGTGTATGACAAAAGAGTCATTCACCTTTGATCAATTAGAGTTCAAGTTACTGCTTTGCCCAGACCTCCACCTGCATGACTTTTTGTCCCCTGCCATGTCTTTTGTGTTTAAAACATAATTGGCCTGACACCTATGCCAAACGTAAAAATGCATAAGCAGTGTGACTTGTGAAGAGCTTCCTCAGTGGCTCATAGATAACAGCTTGTTGGCTGCACAACACAGAGCTAGAGGTAGAAAGAGAAATATAATTCGGAGACAGTTACAACCAAATGCAACCATATAGCCCCAACCTCCTAAGCACTTCTTCTTGTCCATGTGCACAAAGAATTAAGTGAGACCTGCTAACAAACATGATGTGGTTTAAATGACACATCTTTATTGTGAATTTCATATCAGGGCTGGGTGAAGCAACCCAGTAGGAGTAAAAGGGTCCGATGAGCAGGCAGAAATGTCAGAGACACATATGCTCTCACCATTAGAAGTTAGAGGTCATGCTCTCTCTCCTTCTGCTCCTGATTTGGACCTTGAGAATTATGTCCAGTGCTCCAATGTGGGTCTCTGTCTCTGTCTCCTTTCATTGCCTGATGAAGGTTAATATTCAAGAGGATGCCTATATGTTTTTCTTTGGATTCTCCTTATTTAGCTTCTCTAGGATCACTAATTATAGGCTCAATGTCCTTTGTTTATGGCTAGAAACCAAATATGAGTGAGTACATCCCATGCTCCTCTTTTTGGGTCTGGCTTACCTCACTCAGGATAGTGTTTTCTATTTCCATCCATTTGCATGCAAAATTCAAGAAGCCCTTGTTTTTTACTGCTGAGTAGTACTCTAATATGTATATATTCCATACTTTCTTCATCCATTCTTCCATTGAGCTCAGGACCGCAAGGGGTGCACCCACACACTGAGACAATGGGGATGTTCTATTGGGAACTCACCAAGGGCAGCTGGCCTGGGTCTGAAAAGCCTGGAATAAAACCGGACTCTCTGAACATAGCAGACAATGAGGACTACTGAGAACTCAAGAACAATGGCAATGGGTTTCTGATCCTACTGCATGTACTGGCTTTGTAGGAGCCTAGGCAGTTTGGATGCTCACCTTACTAGACCTGGATGGAGGTGGGGGTTCCTTGGACTTCCCACAGGGCAGGGAACCCTGATTGCTCTTCGGGCTGAGGAGGGAGGGGGATTTGATTGGTGGGGGGGGAGGGAAATGGGGGGCGGTGGTGGGGAAGAGACGGAAATCTTAAATAAATAAATAAATAAATAAATAAATAAATAAATAAATAAATAAGTTAGAGGTCACCACAAAGATTGCCTGTTTTGTTTTGGTTTTTTTTGTTTTTTTTTTTGCAGGTGCTGGGTATCCAAATTCTAATATTCATGCTTGTTCACCAAGCATTTTCCCCTGATTTCCTGCCCACTGACTCAGAATTTTTTTATAAGTACAACAATTAACAGTAACTATAATCACCATATTGTACAATAGATATCTTGACTGTATTCATCATGACCACAAATGGATATTTATGGTTTCAAGACTTCACTCCACTACCTTCAAGCCTCAGATAATTGCCATACTACTCCCTACTTCTTTAAGATCAAGCGTGCTTTGATTTCCTAAAGAAGTAAGATTATGTAGTTGGTTTTCCCTTTGATCGTGGTTTATTTTACTTGACATAATGTCCACTAGATTTACTTGGGTTGCCACAAATGGCATTATAGCTTTTCTTTCATCTTTTAACTAACCATGTTTCATCGTGTAGAGATACGGCATTTACCAGCTAATTTTCTGGAAGAAGAGAGTAAATATTCCCCCTGTTCATTTTCCTGAAGCAGAATCTTATATATTTCATGTGTCTCAGACTCATGATGTAGCCAAGGATGAACCTGAACTTCTGATCCTCATGCATCTAATTAGCGAATGATAGGATTACAGGTATGAGCCGTTATGCCCAGCTGGTGCTTTTTATTCTTGAAACGCTGTTCAACTTTTCACTGGTCAAAAAACAGTCACATGCTCAATGCTAACTTCACATGTGGCCAAAATATTTCAAAGACCCTTAAAGAGAAAGCCATTTTGAGTATGCGTTTGAAGCTCAGGATGCAAACCTAAAGCGCAGTCAATGCAGTGTGAACAATGGACACTGAAAGCTGGTGTGGGTGCTAATAAAAGCAAGAAAAAAAATTTAGTATCTGAAGAAAAACTAGTATCTGAAGGTCTAGACCTGATGCTGGAGTTAGTTACAAGGCATAAACACTTCCTTAGAGAGAAACTATTTGAACCCTAATACTTACTCTCGTTAAATATGAAACACAAGGAATTTTCTAAGAAGAAGAGAGACTTAAGCATCATCAGTAAGGCTTTTCCTCATGTCAGCGAGACTTCCTCACAAATGGACTGCTCTCTTCAGAGAATCTACACTCACTTCCTGGTAGTCGAATACTGATGACCTCATGGCTCCCTTTTATCTTGTATTTTTATGGTACTGATTACATTAATTAGGAGATATTGTATAATGAAGCTTATCAGAAAAAAATTAATAGGTTTTCTTAATAAGTTTCTCTGTGATTTGTGTTGCTGATATGAACAGCAATTATCCAGCTAAGTAATGACCTGGTAATGAGCATGTCTATTTGAAATTACTTTGAAAGTGCATTGATTTTTTTTTTTTTTGCTGTGAATAGGGAATTTTGACAAGAAGATTTATAAAACTCCACAACAGTGAACCCTGTTATCTATTAAGATGGCCCTGAAACATTTCATTAAAAGCCTAAAATTCTTTAATTCTATTTCTGGGTCCTTAGACAGTCCTGAGAAATGGTTTTCAGGAATTGTAGTTTCTAGTATTATGTAGGCGCATCATCTATGTGCGATTTGTTCTGGTGAATTGGACCCACATATTTTGTTTAGAACTGTCTTTTAATTAAATGAAAAATAACTTAAAGTAGAGTTTGGAATTGTTTAAAGTGTTGCATTTTCATAGTTCAAAATGAAGTCATGCTGGACAAGAGTTCACATGACCTATGACTGAGTAGCTTAGTGGGCAGGAGAGCATAGCACAGAGATTTAAGTTCAATGCAAGTCTATTTCCTGCTGCAGAACTTTGTATAAATCTTTACACATCATCTTTTCTTTTGTAATCAGAATAAAGATTTTCTTTCAGATTTTCTCCAACTTTTTTCTTTCCACTAAAATTCCATTACACAAATGCTAGGATTTTCAAACATAATGAAATTACTTTTCGATTTCAATATACTTTAGTCATATGATGACGTAAGAGTACAGAACATTTTTTTCCTTTTTTTTTTATTGAGAAAAGGAAGAAAAAAAAAACAAGTTTCCGCCTCCTCCCAGCCTCCCATTTCCCTCCCATCCTTCTCCCCCTCCTCCCACCCTTCTCCCCCTCCCCGCACTCTTCTCCCCCTCCCTCTCCAGTCCAAAGAGCAGTCAGGGTGCCCTGCCCTGTGGTAAGTCTTAGGTCCTCCCCCTCCGTCCATATCTTGGAAGGTGAACATCCAAACTGGCTAGGCTCCCACAAAGCCAGCACATTAAGTAGGATCAAAACCCCTTGCCATTGTCTTTGGCTTCTCATCAGCCCTCATTGTTCGCCATGTTCAGAGAGTCCAGTTTTATCCCATGCTTTTTCAGTCCCAGTCCAGCTGGCCTTGGTGAGCTCCCAATAGATCAGCCCCACTGTCTCAGTGGGTGGGTGCACCCCTCGTGGTCCCGACTTCTTTGCTCATGTTCTCCCTCCTTCTGCTCCTCATTGGGACCTTGAGAGCTCAGTCCAGTGCTCCAGTGTGGGTCTCTGTCTCTATCTCCATCCATCACCAGATGAAGGTTCTATGGTGATATGCAAGATATTCGTCAGTATTGCTATAGGATAGGGTCATTTCAGGTTCCCTATCCTCAGCTGCCCAAGGAACTAACTGGGGACATCGCCTTGGGCTCCTGGGAGCCACTCTAGGTTCAAGTCTCTTGCCAATCGATTTCAATATACTTTAGTCATATGATGACGTAAGAGTACAGAACATTTTAATTAAAATGTTTTGTACAATATATTTTGATGATATTTTTCCTCTCCTTCAACTTCTTCCAGATTTTCCCCACTTCTTTATCCCTCAACTTTAGAACTTTTGTTTTTGTCTTTATGGTTTCTACCTCTGACCTTGAAAATTACTCAAAAACAAGGTCAAAATATGATTCAAATGTAAAGTTATTCTTACAAAGTTCTCTTTTTACTGTGAGGTTGCAGGATCCCTTAGGAATTCCACTGCCTTTATGTAAATCCTAAAGCATTTCTAGTAGCATCCACTTGTATAGATTAAAGAGCCTGTCTAAAAAGAAGAGCAAGATTATGTCTTTGTTGTTCCTAGAACTGGTAAGATTACTGATGCAGCCCAGTCTTTGATGAATTTTACATGCACTGCGATTTACAAGGACAAAGTGCATGTTCTACCGTCCTTCCTGGTGTTTACAAAGGAGAACGAACAGAGAAGAGGACACTCAAGAACAAGGATTATGTTTTATCTGATAGTCTATCAAGAATTCCTTTCTTTTGTCAACACAAAAATACAACTTTACCTCACAGGAAATGGAGTATTTATTCTGGTACCAAATATAGATGGTCATGGGCCCAGGAATACATGCTTACAAAACCCCAAATTCCATATTCCAACATGATAAAATTTGAAAGGTTTTATAGCTGTAGAACAAAGAAAGTCTTAAGTCAAGTCACTTTTCAAATATATATTGGTGGAAACATTAGGTAGGTAGGCTGTAGCATAGCTGGAAAATATCTGCTTTAGTCTTAGAAATATAGTTGATGACATTCTTAGCCTCTTGCTTGATTGGAAACTAGTGGTATTTTTCTATAGAACAAGGATTTAAATATAGGAAAAAAACTATTAAGTCACATACCTCAGAGGGGCTGTGTGATGGTTTAAAAAAAATGGCCCCCACAGGGAGTGGCATTATTAGGAGGTATGGCTTTGTTGGAAGAAATGTGTCACTGTGAAGATGGGCTTTGAGAATGCCCATACTCAAGCTAATCTCGGCATCACAGACCACTTTCTGATGCCTGCAAGATGTAAGACTCTAAGCAACTTCTCCAGTACCATGTTTGCCTGCATGCCCACATGTCCCATCATGATGATAACAGACACCTCCTGAACTGTAAGTGAGCTACCCCAATTAAATGCTTTCCTTTATAAGAGTTGCTGTGGTCATGGTGTTTCTTCACAGCAATAGAAATTCTGACTAAAAAAGGCGCTAAATAATTGTTAAGGGAATAAATGCGCTCCAAGCTAATTTGCCTCTGAACCTGCAATATTTTCACCTCTCTACATCATATAAGTTTAGATCAGAGAAACAGTCTTGTGGAAGCCCGGGCTTTTGGGGGGGGGACTTTCATTCATATTTCTTACTTGTCAAGTGAAAAAATACTGAATCGTATTTTGCTTTGTTAACTTTTTGATTAAAATGTGCTTTTCAGAGGACAGTTGGTTTAATATGGTGTTTGGGCTCTCAAACCCGAAAAGAAACAGCCCTGAGTCTAGGGAGAGGTCTATAGCTTTTGCTTTTTACTGACAGTGTGAAAAAAAATCTACAGAGAAAAATAAAACTTCACACTTAAATTGTTTCTTTCTCTACCTCTTTTTTTCTCTCTGTATTAACTACATCAAACCTTCATTTTAAAAAACATTTTGATTTTAAGATTATAATAGTTGTTTTCTTCTTTCTCTTTCCTCCTTCCAAAACCTCCCATATGCTTCCCTCCGCTCTTCTCCAAATTCATTGACTCCTTTTTAACTGTTGCTGCATGTATATTATATACATATATGTATATATATGTATATTAATATACATATATATTCCTACATATACCCTGTCCAGCCTGAATAATGTTACTGGCCGCAATATTCAGAGTTGGATTCTGACACTGAAACAGTGATTGGTGTGGTTTTCCATAGGGAAGTCCACATTTCCGACTCCCAGCTTTTCTCAATTACCTATAAATACTCCCTTTTATTGAAAATAGATCCTTTTCTTATACAGTATACCCCAATTAAAATTTCCCCTCCCTCTATGCCTGCTAGTTCTGTCCACCCATCCCTCCTATCGGTATCTGCTCCCTTTTTGTCTCTCATTAGAAAAAAAAAACCCCAGGATTCTAAGAAATAAAAATAGGATAAAACAATAAAATATAATAATATAAAACAAAAGTAATCATATCAAAGTTGGACAAGGGAAACCAACAGAAGAAAAAAAAAGTCCCAAAGAAGGCGCAAGAACCAGAGGCCTATTCATTCACACTCTTGAGAGCCCCATAAAAATATGAAATTGGAAGCTGTAATATATACACAGAGGAGCTGGTGCCGACCGGCAGGCCTGTGCATTCTGCTCAGTCTCTGCTCTCCTTATGTTGATATGCTGACTTAGAAGGCCTTGTGGGGTTTGGGGGGGGGGGTTACTGTGAAGGGTGTTATTTCCTGGTGTCCTCCATCTCCTCTGGCTCTTACATTCTTTCTGCTGCTGTTTCTGCAGGGTTCTCTGAGCACTGAGGGAATGATTTGATGGACACATCCCATTTAGAGCTTTGTGCTCTAAGGTCTCACACTCTGTATATCATTTAGCTTTGGGTCTCTCTCTATTTTTTCCCACTTGTTGCAGGAGGAAGCTTCTCTGATGATGGCTAGCACTGACCTATGAGTCTGGCAAAATATCATTAGAAGTTATTTTATTACTACTTTTTTAAAAAAAGACTAGTACTAATTGGTTTTACCCTAGATCTCTGGGCTGTCAAGTCTCTGGTTTTTGGTCGCCTACGCAGTGTCACGTGTGGGTTCTATCTCATGAAGTGGGTCTTAGATTAAATAAGACATTGGGACTCTCATGCGCTTTGTACTATCATTGCACTAGCGTATTTTGTTGGCAAGACAGTGTATACTCCGCAGGCTGCCAAAGGAGATGTAAACACCAACCCAGTTTATAAATCTCTATATAGGGCTGAGGTCTTTCCCCCATCCAGTTTTTCATGTCCATTGGAGTTATCTTTGTTCAGCTCATGTTTGGACAGTCATGTTTGTGAGGCTTTATGGGTATAGCTTCTGCTATTAATAATCTCACAATTTCACAGCAAACTCCCAGATTCTCTGGCTCTTAAAGTCTTTCTGGTACCTCTTCAACAATGTTCCCTGATCCTGAAGTGTAGGAATGTTTTGATGTAGTACCCTATTAGGACTTGGCTCCACAATTCTGCATTTTGATTGGATAAGGTTTTTCATAATGATTGCCAATTGATGCAAACATAAGTTCCCTAAAGAGGATGAAGACTACACTTAACTATGGATATAAGAACAAATGTTTAACGATTATTGCTAGTAATTATTCTGGTATAATAAATTAGAGGTTGTGTACATTCTTCTCCAATAATGACTTGACTAGCACTGAGTAGTTAGCTGGGTAAATAGTACCTGGAATTGTTTTTCTCTTTTTGAGTGGCCTTAAATCTAATTAGAGAGTTGCTGGTTACCACCAGATTATTCATGCCACTACTACACCCTTAGGACTGTCATGTCATGCTGGTTGTTGTTGTGATTCATGACACAATATCTGGGTCAGACCCTTGGTTGCCTAACTCTTTGGAGGTGCCCACTGGTGCCACAAAAGCTACTGCTTAGGGCGGGGCAATCTGCTCAGTTCCAGCTCAGTGGTCTCTGGGTTCTGTTTCTGGAAGTACATGATATCTCCAGAAATAAGAACTCACTTTCCACATCTGGGGTGATTCTAGGGCAAAGGGAATAGGCTGTATGTATTGGTAGTTTATTTACAAACCTTCCAACAATACAGAAGAGGGATTCTCATGTCCGGTATTTGGATTTTGGTAAGGTTCTTAGAGGAGCCACAGTCATGCCCGGTGGTTCATTAAAGCTATAGCATATATTTATACATGGAATTATGTGTATTATGGGTGTTTAAGCAAAAAGTTAATAGTATGATTCTTGTATCTTTTACAGACATCATTATTAATAATCTAACCACCTTCCTCCTGCTCCTGTATTCTCCGCTCCATAAAAACTTCCCTTTTCCCATTTTCTCCATGGAACTGTTTGTATCCTGCCAGCCCATTTACACTCCTCCCATCTTTCTCTGTATTTACCTCCCTCATTCCCTAAGGATTCCCCCTTTTCTACTTTCCTGACCAGACGACATATGTCCTGATAGTCCCCTCTCTATTGCACCCAACCCTCCTATCCTGGCAATGGTTCTGTTTTACCATCCTGGCTTCTTTATTTACTCCTTCTTCTTTATGGACTCACATTTTAAGGTTTGGAACTAGAAACCTCCAATGTGAGAAAATGTGATGCCTATCTTTCTGGATCTGGGTTACCTTGCTCAGTATGATCTTTTCTAGTTCCATTGATTTACCTGCCAAGTTCATGATTTCATTTTCTTTATGGATGAACAGTAATCTTTGCGTATGTGTAAAGCATTTGCAATATCTAGTTGTTGGTTGAAGGACATTTAGGTTGTCTGCATTTTCTCACTGTTGTGAACAGAGCCACAGTGAACATGGATGGGCAAGTATCTATGGAGTAGGATGTCAAGTTTGAGCACAGACTAAGGAGTGGTATAGCTGATTCATATGGTAGATTTATTTTTAACTCTGAGAATTCTCCACATTGATTTCCCTAGTGACTGTACCAATTTGCAACCCCACCCACAATGAATGAGGGTTTCCTTTCCTTTACAACCTGTTCAGGATTTGTTGTGTTGTTGGTTGTTCTGTTGATATTTTCCACTATGATGTGGAACAGCAAATTCTCAAAGTTGTTTTGATTTGTAGTTCTCTAATTACGAGGGATGATGAACACTTTACAAGATCCTTCTTAGCATATTCTTCTTCCTTTGAGAATTCTCTGTTCAGGTCTCAGGCTTATTTCCTGAATTGGTCCTATATTTTTTGACTCTGTTTTTTTGAGTTATTTCTATATTATAAATATTAATCCTCTCACATTCTTTAATGCCTAGCCTTTTCCTGTAATATAGCTCTTTCCCCAGAATCCTATAGTAAGTCTCAACAAAACGTACCCTGATGCAAACTTCTGTGCCAACATTTTTGTTCTTTCCAGTAGTTACTTACTCCCTTGGGTAACGCAGACAACCTAGAGATCAGAGATGTTAAATGGCTTTACTTTTGCTCCACTGAGCAAAAAAACCTTGAGAGGTACCAAGTTCTGTCTTCTGGAAACTCATAAATCTTTTATTCATATTTAACCTGACATTCTTAGAATTCTGACTTGTTGAATCTGACAGCTCATTAAGGTCTGCTGGGTACTTCCTGACATATCAACTGCACATGCCCAAAGAGGTGGCTTTTGTTTATTTTTCTCCTCTGTATAATATAGCATAATCAACACCCCTGCCCTGCTAAATATTATTTAACATCAACTGATACCTAAACAAATACTCACTGAAGCTCTGGGAAAAGTCACATCTAGTTTATCTACATTGTATGGAGATAGTGTATTCCTTTTTACAAAATAATCTTTCCTCTAGAATTTCTGCTTCTAGTTGGTCCATGTGGACTTGAGATGTCTTGTTTTATTTTTTTACTGTGACTCAATATATGTGATAGTTTTCAGATAAACTGCTTTAATATATCATTGATGTTCTCAGAATATGGACACTTTACTTAGTGCTTAATATATATGGAATGCATGTCACATTTTCTAAGAAAACAGAAGACTTAAGTCTACAACTTGTCAGGAGAATTGTAATGAAAAACTCATCTCTCCCAGAATATAAAGGCTTTATTTTTAAAGATAAATTAAAATATTTATATACTGAATGATCCAGAAGAGCATGGTTTGAAAAAACAAAAGCATGATGATACTGGACTCAGCACAGAAAGGAAAAACACATGTAGTGGTTCAGAGAATGTAGTATATAATGTAAAAGTACATGCAGCCATAAACACACGATAGGTATCATCCTTGGAAGTTATTGTGACGAAAGGTAATTCTCTTCAAATGTTTTCTGTTTGTTTTATACACAGCAAGTTGTACTATTGTCATCCATTTCACCTGATGTGGTGTGCTCTATCAGAATAACATTAAAATTATATGAGCACCTTCTTTGCAAGTACAGTAATCATTTCTTTTCAGAAGCCAAGTATATTAGGTCAGTTTCTCTATAAACTATTGACTGAAATCCTATGAGGCCACAACAGTTCTGTAATCATGCTAAGTCTCTCTCACCTCTTTCCAGTGTGCTGTGCTTCTACAGATGATGCCAGAACCATTCCAGGTAAAGATGACCTTTCCACATTGACCGTGTCAATGTCACAGTTGCACTATTATTAGTTCTTTGTGGCCAAGCAGGGCAAGGAAAAAATTACTTAAAATAAATTTCATTTAAAGGGGGTTAATTAAAATGGTTAATTTTGTTGAATTCATGCCTTGAATATATCCCTCTACTCTTCCATGCATAAAATGGGAAAATGCACTTGGTCATAAATACGTTTGTAGCATTGAGAATGAGAATTTTGCCACTGAGTTGTGAGCCATTATAATGTGGCCCTTCTTATGGAGTACCATATTTACCTAAAATCACCAATGATATATAAATCATGAGTATTCTGTCTTGACAAGTTGGTTGATAATTTCTCAAAAATGTAGAAAGTGAGCCCATGTTTTTAAGGGCAAGCAGTGGGAATCTATTAATGCTTAGTGGATGTCAATGCTTAATTTTAAGAAAGGAACATTAATCAATATTGAAAGCTTCAATCTGACATGCAGCTTTACCTCCTCACTATAAATAAAAGAATTCTTTTCTTAGATACCTGGTGATATCAACAAGTATATTTCCTTGGATGATATTCAAGCAATATGTTAGTACTGTCAATATCATCATAGTTCATCAAAGCAATACTCTTCAAATAAATAATACCTAATATTACACAAGCAAATGCTGTTCAAACTTCAAAGCAACCATATAGGTTAAATGTAGTGGAGTATTTGTTTTTTATTTAAATGATTTGAATCTTACATTGCAGTAATATTTAGTGTAGTTCAGGCACAAAGGTATAGAATAGCCATGGTTACCTGGAAAAACTTTTCAATACTTTTTCAATTTTGGGAGTCTATATAGGTTTTGTAGGCTTCAACTGAATAATACATCGTAACATATTAAATAAAACAATTGTTGAATTATAATACTATTTATTTAGCTAGATATTAATAATTTAACAAGACACAAAAAATGCTGTTCCCAAAAAGTTTTGTTTTGCAAAATGGATTTTCAAACTATTAATGTCCACACATAATTAATTTGTAAAATTATTTAATGTGATAAAAAGTTCTAGTGTCTTTTTTTAATTTGGTAAAGTCTAATAAATATAATTCATATAACCATTGTTCCAGAACTCAATCTCCAGTCTTGCATTTTAAAATTCAGAGAAATGTGGATGTATTCTGGCTTTTATCTAGATAAAATTGTGCTGGTAAAACAACCTCAATAATCCTGGAGGGGTAGAGCATTCTTATAGTTGTGAGTTCAAGGTGAGTCATATTTGATATAATAAGATTATATCAAAAAGCAAGCAAATAAAAATAAGCCACAAGAACCTGCAAAATTTTGCTTTGGAGTCCCTAACTCTTCTTTCTGAAGCTTTTGCTCTGTCCGGAAGTCATACTCCCTCTTCATTACCTGCCATTCATGGTTGGGAAATCTTGGAAAAGCAGAATCACAAAGCTGAGATTTTAAAGTATGTCCTTGACAGAAAACTGAAACAGGAGTGAGAAATGATTGTCATGCCCAGAGATAACAGTGAACAGCTCAAGTGAGTAGATACCACTGACTCATGCCTTGCTGTCAACATTGACATCTAATTTGAGAACCAAGGTCATGAGCTAACAGGAATAAAGGGAAGACAGATTCCATTTACTGAGAATATCAGCTTTTACCTAATTTAGGGGTGAACATTCATTCTTATAAGGGTGATGCTTGCTATGTATTTTCTCATCCTGGAAAAGCTCCATGGAACACTGACTTTCAAGCTTATTCCCATCATGTGGTGTCTATCTCTGACACTTTGTTCTTCAGTGTGCACGTAAGTGACTTGTGCCACTCATTTGCCAGAACACATCAAGACACTATGACTCAGTTTCATTTTAGAGTCACGATTCATTGCTGGACCCTAATATCTTTCTCGGGGGAGGGGGTGAGACACTGGGAGTCATGTAGGAGACATAGAGCAGACCCGTTTATTTAACAATGGGGGAAACTTATAAACCCTCCCACCGAGGCATTCTGATCCATTGAGAGTTGACACTTGCATGGTCATCCCTCATTGGCTAGGCATATTCAGGATCTCTGATGGTGCCAAAACAGACTCCAGGTTTGCTCTTTTTGGCCTGGTAGGCCTTAACTTCCTACAATGATTATAACAAAAATTGTGACATCAACTACTTTCTTAAAAGCAGACCATGGTCTCAGCAATATCTGCATGCTACACTATCCAGAGTCTAGTTTTGGGTTAAGTAATTTTTTTTTAAGATTTTAAGAAGCAGATTTTATTTCTTAAAAAAGAAAATATTTATGAGACATAATTAAAGCAGAATCCTCCTGAAATTGAATTTTTAATAATAATGTTTTCATTTTAAGCAAAGAGATGCTTTTTATATCATTCTTTATAGGGACATTAATAAAGACCTCAGGCAGAAACTTGCATCAGGTTAAAATGCACCAAAACATATGGTGATCGCCCCATAAACATTTCCTGTTTTGTCTTATTGTTTAAATTAGGTGTTTCCAAGGCAACCCTGCATTTTATAATGCCACAATAGCTAAGAGAATGAATTCTTACTCCCGAGAAACTTAAAGAAATCGGATAGAAAAGCTGCAATGAAATAGAGTTCTCATGTTTTATACCTGACGAAGAACACATTCCGAATAGTTTTCAGTCACAGACAGTGGTGTCTGGAAAACAGGCTAGGTCAGACATCTGAAACCAAATAAAGCCTCTCAGGTGATCAGTGTCAAACAGCTATGTTATGAGAGCTCCATTTCTTTTTTCTTTTGTTTTGCTTTGTTTCCTTTGAGATAGGGATTCTCTGTGTAACCTTAGTCCTGCCTGTCTTAGAACTCACTTTGTAGACCGGGTTGGACTTGAACTCACAAAGCTCCACCTGCCTCTGCCTCCAGAGTTCTGGGATTAAAGGTGTGTGCTACCACCACCTGGTTCTTGTTTCAATCCAACCCAAAACATGAGTGTTACTTTATCGCCTGGGGAAAAAAGATAGTTAATTAAATTTTGAAATGTACTGGCTTTGCGGGAGCCTAGCCTGTTTGGATGCTCACCTTTCTAGACCTGGATGGAGGGGGGAGGACCTTGGACTTCCTACAGGGCAGGGAACCCTGATTGCTCTTTGGTCTGGAGAGGGAGGGGGAGAGGAGTGGGGGGAAGGGGAAGGAAATGGGAGGCAGGGAGGAGGCAGAAATTTTTAATAAAAAAAATCTTATAGAGAATTAATAGATGTTTGTTTTAGCCAAGTTTTATCTTAATATTTCTCAACTTATTTTTTAATCTTTAAGATGCATTAATTTTGTAAACTTATAATATTATTCAACTCCAATGAATATAAAATTTGTAAATATTATTTTAATCTATATGTCTTTATAATTTATTTTATATCTTTGTTGTTTACCACTAATCTATATGATAAAAATTACTACTCAGTTTATGGCTCTGGTAATTCTTAGGACAGGGGTCCTTTTGTGTAGTTTACAGAAGATTTCAATCAAGTGAGGTATAAAAAGATACCTGAGCTCATAAGTGAGAAGTTTATACTTTATTCACAAATGAACACTGCTGTATGATCAGAAAAGAGTCAATATATATGAAGAACATAAAGAAGCTAAATAAGAAGGTGAACCTAAAGAAAGACATATAGTCATCCTCCTGGAGATTAACTTTTATCGGGCGATGAAAGCAGACAGAGACAGAGACACAAATTGGAACACCGAACTGAAATCCCAAGGTCCAAATCAGGAGCAGAAGGAGAGAGAGCACGGGCAAGGAACTCAGGAACGCGAGGGGTGCACCCACACAGTGAGACAATGGGGTTGATCTATCGGGAACTCACCAAGGCCAGCTGGACTGGGTCTGAAAAAGCCTGGGATAAAACCGGACTCGCTGAACATAGCGGACAATGAGGACTGCTGAGAAGTCAAGAGCAATGACACCGGGTTTTGATCCTACTGCACGTACTGGCTTTGTGGGAGCCTAGGCAGTTTGGACGCTCACCTTACTAGACCTGGAAGGAGGTGGGTGGTCCTTGGACTTCCCACAAGGCAGGGAACCCTGACTGCTCTTTGGGCTGATGAGGGAGGGGGACTTAATTGGGGGAGGGGGAGGGATAGGGGAGGCGGTGGAGGGGAGGAGGCAGAAATCTTAAATAAATAAATAAAAAGCATATGCCTTTTGCATTCTGGAACACACACACACACAGAGAAAACTAAAATGAAAGCATGGCTGTAATTTCCACTCAGCAGATTGATTCCTGGCCATGATTAATGTTCCATTAAAACTCAAGTTATACCATCAAGTATATTTAGAGTATTTACCGAGGTCTTTGTAATAACTCTCGTTCTTTCAGCAATGTTGCCGTTGCCTTCTTGTCAATATGCAAATGTGAAAGTTCTATGTTGTTTGTTGGTCCTCCACAATGCCTATTTAGTTTTTGTTCCTATAAATACAATTCTTAGCGCTCCACACACACTACAAATGTTATCTTACCAGTGCATTAGTCAGGTTCTTATTTTTAATGTTATTGTTATTTAGCTTAGAGTGTATGTTTTGCAGCTGTTCTACCAATATTTGGTCACATAGTCCATGAAATATGATAGACTGGTCCTTTAATCCACAGACGTTAATTTTAAATAAGAACTTCTTATCTTTCATGATTATCTTAGTCCATGTACAAGGTTTAATAAACATCTTAATCAAATCTTAACTAAAATTCATACTTTTAGCTTTGACCCTTGTTCAAATCAAACCACTTATGAATCTTGAAACTATTTCATATATATTATAAATATGATTTCATATTTAGTTTCTTAGTATGCTTATATATTATTTTTATAAGTTTTTCTAAGTCAAATTAGAATTATGATTAAAGTAAATAAGATTTCAGACAAATACCTATGATTCTAGATGTTTGGGTATCCAAATCAGCACTGAGCTAAGGCACAGTGTGTTGTCTCATGTATTACTTAAGAAACTGACTATATTTAATACCATTAGCATCCAGCCAAATTTTTGCATATGGTAAAATAGTCTGCAATACATTAAATTGGTTGTTTAAATCAATCTTTCCTCTGATACTTGGAATACAGTATAAGAAAAGAATAAAGAGTCAACTGTATTTGTTAAAAAGATCATGGGAGAAGATGGACTTGCTGAATCATGATAAATGTTTAAAATAAATACAGAATGCTCTAATAATTTATTTTCTGTCACTGTGGCTTACCATCAATCTACATGATGCAATTTTTAGCACAACTGTACTACTTTTAATATCAAAACAGAGCCACAGGGCGTGGATATGTTTCACTAAGACCTATCTAGTTGCTAACTGGAAAATGGATTAATACGGTGAGAGGAAACATGGCAGCCGCAGTCGGGTGGGCAGTGTGATACTTCATCTGGGAAACACTGGCACCTCGGGCTGCTGTCTTGGCAGGGAAGATACATGTGTGAACTAATTATTTTTTATATTTATTTACTTTTGTTTGTCAGATGGATGCAAGTGATGACTGAGAAAATACTGTGAAATTCTGCTTTGAGTAATGGCCGCGAGTGGCTTATTAAGTCCATCTGAAGGAATTTCATAATATTATTGTCCCAGAACACTTTTTTTTTTATTGAGAAAAAAAAATTTCTGCCCCCTCCCAGCCTCCCACTCCTCCCCCCCTCCCCCCACTCCTCTCCCCCTCCCTCTCAAGTCTGAAGAGCAGTCAGGGTTCCCTGCCCTGTGGAAAGTCCAAAGTCCTCCCCCTCCAGGGGGTGGCTAGGCCCCCACAAAGCCAGAACAAGAAGTAGGATCAAAACCCAGTGCCATTGTCCTTGGCTTCTCAGCAACCCTCATTGTCCACCATATTCAGAGCACTTTACAGCCTGCGTGTATTGCAGTTATGGGAGTGGATTACATCTGAACCCATTTTTCCAGACTCTGCTAAGGACTGTGAGCATGGAGCATTGAACTGCACTAGGTTCATTCTGTCTTTCCACTTTCTGCTGAAGGTTGAGGGACACTCCCCTTATTTCTCAGAATACTTATTTCCTTCCTGATAACTGCTGAAGGTAATAGCTCACGAAGTGACAGTAGTTGTGGAAAACAGGTAATTACAAACAACACTAAAACTAAAATAAATGGTATCTGCAGGAAGACTGCGGGGGCTGAGCACGATTAAAGACCGGTACCAATGTACCAGAACAACTCCTGCACGCTGAGATCCTGTGGCGAAGGTTCTGATGACTCCATCTGCATATGAGGCATCACCAAGTGTCCTTTCACAGAGGACCGGGAAGGAGGCTTTCCAAGCAAATCTTATGATAAGAAAAATGAATTTTGCAAACAATTATTTGAAATTAGTCACAACTCATTTTTGAAATATGCAGTGTAGTTATTAGTTGGACAGGTGACAGTGATGAAAAGATGGGACCCAGATGACGTAGGACAAAATATAAAGCACAATGTAAGATTCTCTAGCAGTCTTGGCTTCCTGTACTCCCATCTGGGATAGTATTATTGAACATCTGTAATTGTCTTTCCAATTTAGTACCTATTGGTTACATGCTATTTTTAAATTTATTTTTATAATACTTTATTTGGCTCAATAGACTTTAGAGAAGGAATGTCAATAATATAAGAAACTATTGGACACTGAAATAGAGTAAATTAGCTTTCGTCAAATCCAATGCTTAGGAAACAAGAGGGCCATTGTTGCCAGAAAGTTTTAGTTTTACATTTGGACAGCTGGAGTCAAGTTTTCCATAAATTGGGGTTCGCTAATCTTCAACTATTCTGTTTTCTCCAGAACTAACAGCTATTTATTTGAGTTAAAAACTCAAGAGTAAATTGTTAGGCTTTATTAATTCACAATAGTTTCTTTCAGAGTGGGAGTTTCATTAGATGCAGGTGACTAATAAAATGACATCGAAGGAGATGACATCTCAGATGCCAGTGTGATGGATTAAACAGTTCAAGAGGTTACTCCTCATTTCCTCCTGTTAGGCAGTAGACTCCATGTCCTGTCGCTATCAGGCTGTAATAACTAGGACCTGTGTGGAATTCCAGTAACAGGTGGTGCAGTTGTGTTGTAGATGTATCAGTTGGGACAGGGCTTCACAACTTTGCATTTTTATTGCTTGTGGTTTTCTGTAATGGTCTTTGCTGGTTGCAAAGGGAAGTTTCCCCGATGAGGCAGGAGGACTACACTTATCTGAGGTGAGAAGGCAAACATTAAGAATGTACTTTATTTACTTATTTTTATATTTATATTTTTTTAAAAAGAAAACAAACTATCTGTTTTCATTATACATACCAATCCAAGTTCCCACTCCCTCTCCTCCTCCTATTCCTTCTATGTAACTCCCACTCCACAGAGATGGTAAGGTGCATTGCTTTGGGGAAGGTCAAAGACCTTCCCTACTATATCTAGACTGAGCAAGGTATCCATTCAAAGAGACTAGATTCCCAAAAAGCCAGTACAAACAGTAGGGATAAATCTGGGTGCCAATTACAGTGGCCCCGCAGTCTGCCCCAGCCATACAATGTTACCCACATTCAGAGAGACTAGTTTCAGCCTATGCTTGTTCCTTTCCAGTCTGACTGGTGTTGGTGAGCTCCCATTAGCTCAGGTTGACTGTTTCATTGGTCTTGTTTCATTGATTGGTCCCCATCACGGTCTTGACCACTTTACTCATATCAAGAGTAGTGTATTAAACTTAAAATATATGAGGAGTTTCTTGGACAACACTGATCAACAACTCAAAAGAGGGTTTCTCCAACCTGGTGTTGAGGTTCTTGTTAAGTGATCTTTTGTTCTTTGAAGGAACATTATCACTCCAGATGGAAATTTTTCATGTAAACTATATGTGGATTTTCATACACCAACTTACATGTATGGTGGGTATTTTAGGTAGATAATTAAGAGTATCATTCTTTATAATGTTTTCAGACACTTTTATTATTATTTTACTTTCCTTACCCCCTTTTCAGTATTTATTCTCCTTCCCCCTTTTTAACTAGAGCCCCCCCAGCATTATTCTCATTTCCCTATTAGGTAACTTATACTCTGCTATTCCCCTCTCTAGTGCTACCTAACTCCCAACCCTAATGTCCATAACCCCAGTAAAGGTCCCTTTTTACTTTCTCATTTCTGCAGTTATTCCAGGATATGCATTTGCATGTGAAGATTTGTAACTAGGAACCTAAAATGAGAGAAAACAATGTTTGTAATTGTGGGTCAGGGATACTTCTTGTTCTTGTACTACTTCCTCCCCCTCCTCTCCTACTCCTCCCCTTCCTCCTCCTTCTCCTCTTTCCTTCTCCTCCTCCCCCTTCTTCTTCTTCTTCTTCTTCTTCTTCTTCTTCTTCTTCTTCTTCTTCTTCTTCTTCTTCTTCTTCTTCTTCTTCTTCCTCT